>NC_056744.1:743223414-743295914 GCF_019279795.1 Protopterus annectens
AAACACTAAAAAAACAAATTGTTACATTTCTCCCCCACCCACAAATCCCCTCCTCTCAACTTCTCTGTCCTGTCTAATAATGGCACAGGCATATCTCCAGACCCCTCCACCAGGCTGCTTGGAGTTGAGATAGATAACAACCTATCCTTTGATTTTCACATAAATAATACTATAAAATTAGTCAACAGAAAACTAGGCTCCCTATATAGAATCAAACCATTCCTTACTCCACTGGCCAGAACCTCCATTGCCCACTCCCATCTGGTTTCAACGCTCCTTTATGCCTCTCCAATTTATACTAACCTCTCCAAAACTAACCTTAATAAACTGTCTGCTGTCTATAACAGTATCACCAGATTTGCCTCTGGTTCTACTTTTAGAACTCACCATTGCAAAAACTTAAAGGAATTAGGATGGCTTGAATTGCAAAATCTGATCTTGTTTCATCAACTCGCCTTAGGCCAAAAAATCCTGTGTAAACCCACTAATACCCCTATAATCACTTCCCTTATAACTCCTTACTGTAACCTCAAAAGCCTATGTTCCTCTAACAAACTTCTCACAGCAACTTGTAAATCCATCAACTTGGCAGGTAACTCCTTGTTCTCGAATACTATTGGAAAATCCCAGAACTCTCTTCCTGACAATCTGTCTTCCATCACCTCTCCTCACTGCTTTAAAACCCGACTCAAAACTTTTCTTAGAACTCACTGGCTCTGCCCCTGCATAAACCCTGACTAACATTTCCTTCTATTTCTAGTACTTCCACCTTTCCTGCTCTATAATTTTAGTCCACAACTAAATTGTCAGTTAGTATGTATTTTAAGTCCTAACTATTGCACCTGAAAGAACTTGCTACTGTAAATGCTCATTAACTAAGAGTAATTTCTGTTTATCAATGAATGTAGTTTTGGAGCTTTTCTCCCTGGACCTCTACTGAAAATGGACTCAAATCCAGTTGGACCAGCCCGGTCAACAAATGTAAAATAAAAAAATAAAATAAAACAAAATTCTTGAGATATGACAACTAAATCATTTCAGATGATTTACATGGAATATTGTAAAGTCATAAAATATACAGAATCATATATTGAGGCCTGAGTATGCATATTCCCTTCACAAATGGGGAGAAGTTTTGAATATTTTTCAGAATTTATGTGGATTTCTGCATGCTGACTTAAAGGCATTTCCATGTATTAAGGTGCTGTGTGTGGAGCTGAAATGGTCTGGTGTGGAGACAGCACAACGTCTGATACTGTAGTAGAGTTATGTATGACTAAACTGGGTTCCTGCCTGTAGTTGCAGTCCTTGGGGTAGGTTTACTTTGCATTTCTGTTAAATGTTTCCTCATCTTTGATAAACAAGCACCTGGCCAGAAGGAGCCATGCTGAAACATTATAAAATGCAGCAGCTGTTGAAAATAAAGTCATTCCATTTGGGGATCAACAGTTAGGTAGAATAACTTACTCACATAGACAGATGGAATGATAGGAAGATAGACAGACCAACAGATAGTTTTCTTTATAAAACAACTAATACCCTCCACAACCACCTGACCCCCTACGCCTACAATTTTTGTTTTTAAGATTGAGGGTGAGATGGGGTTGAGGTGAATACCTGCCTCCCCCTACAGATAGAATTAACATTGAAAATAAATAGCCAGTTAAGAGCCACAACATATGACTAATTCTGTGCAAACTGACTGCTACCAAGTTGCAACCACTTTTTCAGTGTCCTGAGGCTGTCAAATTGACATGACAGAGTCAAGTAATACTGCTGGCATAACATCTTGACAGAAACTGAGATACACTACTAAGGTTGAATGTTCTCAGCTATAACCAGATTTTTACTGCTGCAAAACTTCTTGAAATATCTGGAAATGTGCCAAG
Organism: Protopterus annectens; assembly: GCF_019279795.1. NCBI lineage: Eukaryota > Metazoa > Chordata > Ceratodontiformes > Protopteridae > Protopterus > Protopterus annectens. The sequence goes on from NC_056744.1 coordinate 743,225,304, forward strand.
TTTTTTTTTTTTTAGCTGGAGTCATTATTTCCTGCTGCTGTAGTAGATCAGCCATTTCTGTTCTCTTTTTTACTACAGGGGTGTTCTGAGGTGCTTGCCAGATAAATGCCCCATCTAGAAAGCTTATTATGTCATTTTCCAGAAAAATATATATCCTGCATGACTAGCACTGTCTGCCCTATGACCTTAAGCATATTTTGTTGTGTATGCTTTTAAAAGGGTTATGAAATACATTTATTTTGTGAAAATGCATGCATCAAAAACTGTGGCAAACAATAGTAATGGCTAGGCATGTATGAAGTAATGGTACTTTAGCAGGATAAAATTGAGCCACCTTGTTAATTGACATTATATATAGTATCATATAGGTGTTTTGCACTAAGCCCTAATGAATGTTGAATGATTCATTAACCTGAATCAGGCCAAAGGCAAATTAACAATGATCATGCATGAGCCACACACACCAACACACACACACAAACACACATGTTCATGTGCACAAAAGTGCACTTTGCTCCTATTCAGCAGACATAAACACTGCTTAATCCCATAGTTGTCTTCCCAGTATTGTATAGTGAATACCTTGCTCATTACAAGTATAATTATGTTAATGAAATATTTATCCAAAATGTGATAAATATACCTTACCTGTGGTATTATAATGTGCATGAAAGGATGAACCTTCATTACCACCCATCCTAATGGGCTAGCCCTCTGCCATATGTAAACGTACATTTTCACCTTCCATACCTGTGCAGGTGTGATCTTGCCTCAGACCCCTTGTGCCAGACATTTACTTTTAATGCTAGACAGGTTTCTCTTACGTATTGTTCCTTAGTCTATGCTACTCCCAGCACATCAGTCCTGGCATTCATAATGATGTTGTTAGGCAAGGAGGGTAAGGATGGAAGTTATGTGTAACAGCACTGTAAAAGACACCTACTTCTGTTGTGCAGAGATGTGTGGACAATTGTGTCAGCATCCAGAGTCCTGTGCAGGTGCTAGTCAGCTGTTGAATGGTACAGTGTTCTAGTAATTATCAGTTCTATTCCAATATTGCCAGCTGTTCAGGATTGTGAAGATAGCATAGCACAGTGGATGTTCCTTACTCCATTGTCATGGCAGTGGGTGATTCATAAAGGTTTCCTCCTTGTTTGCCTTGACGGTGGACATGGTGTCATTTGCATACTGTGCAATTTAGAGGAACATTTGATTGTGGAATTTCCATAGATGAAAACTGTCTTTGGTCACTGGGTGGGGTATTAGGTTGCTATGCTGTGTTTCTTTGCTTGGCACATACTGTAGAAAGCACTCCCTATACAGGTATGGACTTATGTAACATTATTTTGTTGTATTTTATTTGTATTTCTTGACCAGGGTAGAGCACTGATGTCAATGGAGCTTTTCTGACTAAGTCCAAGACCACTGTCTAATTAAGTGACTTGCTCAGAATTACTAGGTTAGGAAATGGAGGCTGAAGGAATCAAACCCTGTACCTCTGAAACACAAAAAACAACTCATTAATGGCTCATCAATCCTCTGCTCCTCTGCCAGACATCCTCTGCACCAAGTGCCACATTGTGTTGTGCTTCCAAGCTGATACTGTTTTTCATCAGTATTCTGCTTGGCACAATGTTAGAGCCACAGTGCACTGGGGATGCTGTTTGGTATACTGGGTCCACATCGGTACTGCTGGGCACAATGTTAGTGTCCACAGTGTATCTGGGATACTGTTTGGTATATTGAGTTCACATCAGTATTCTGACTGGCACAGTGTTAGTGTCCACAGTGCATTTAGGATGCTGTTTGGTATACTGAGTCCACATCAGTACTGCTTGGTACAATGTTAGTGTCCACAGTGCAGTGGGGATGCTGTTTGGTGTATTTGGTCCACATCATTATTCTAGCTTGCACAATGCTAGTGTCCACAGTGCATCGGGGACATTGTTTGATATATTGGGTCCACATAAGTACTGCTTGGCACAATGCTAGTGCCCACAGTGCATCTCGATACTGTTTGGTATATTGGGTTCACATCAGTATTCTGCCTGGCACAATGTTAGTGTCCACAGTGCATCGGGGATACTGTTTGGTATACTGGGTCCACAGTACTGCTTGGCACAATGTTAGTGTCCACAGTGCATCGGGGATGCAGTTTGCTACACTGGGTCCACATGAGTACTGCTTGGCACAATATTAGTGTCCACATTGCATCGGGGATGCTGTTTGCTAAACTGGGTCCACATCAGTACTGCCTGGCACAATTTTAGTGTCCACAGTGCATTGGGGATGCTGTTTGGTATATTGGGTTCACATCAGTATTCTGCTTGGCACAATGTCACTGTTCACAGTGCATTGGGGATGCTGTTTTATGTATTGGGCCCACTGATCCAAGTATTGCTTTCTAGTATTTTTTTTCTGTTAAGTACCTAGACTAATCCACATATGCAGGAGTGTATGACAGTACTTTAGAGAGGTTAGTTAAGGCACTTCTATGAATTGTGTTGAGTTCTATATGTGGTTTGGACCACATACCATCCCTACACAACTGCAGACCATTACAGACCTTTATTTTTTAATTCTGATTGAAAACAACATGCTGTTTCTGTTCAGGATATAACAATAAGAATGATTTAATACTTTCATGTAAAAGAACTAGAAGATGTAAGGTAACAAGGAAAGACAATGTAAAAAATAAAACACCAAAACATATATACACTTTAAAAGGCAAAAGTATTAACTTGGAACATGTCCTCGATAGGCATGGAGATGATATTGAGTAATCAGAGGGTCTGGGAGCAACCCCATCAAATTTTATGTGCTTCTGATCCCTAAAAGTTAGACGGACACCACACATCTGTATCAATATTGGCATTATCGTTTTCTACCTGGTAGCAGTTTCTTTAAATTTGCAGCCACTGTTGTAATATTATTTTTAATTTGTTATAGCATTTTTAATTTATCTATGCTATCCTTATTTTGCTTTCACTACCTTCCCATGGTGTGTTTTGCATCACTTCTAAAATTCTGTGTTAAAATATTCGACTGCACATATAATAAGGTAGTTTCTGTAGGAATAATGAAAATTCTCAGAATACGAAGAAAGTGCTGTCTGCATGGCTTAGCCTTAAAAGCAGTCTGGTTTGATCTGTGTACTCATCTCCTGCAGTAACTGTTATTTGCTATTAACTCTAAATCCTTTGCTGCTTATTACAGTCATTCCTATGTAAGGTTCGTCTCTTCTCTGCTTTCCTTCCTTCAGAGCCCCTTATTAATTTAGTCCCTAGGTTATCTCAGTTAACTGCTAAATTGCATATACTCTAGCAATGAACCACCAGAGGGGGCTCAGATCACAATTTATCTTTATATCTCCCTCCGGAGTTCAACTTCTGGAACACTCTTTGTAAGTTTACATAAACCAGCTGTTTAGTCTTGTGCTACATGCTGTCATCTAGTGTTCCTTCTTCTCTAAAGGGAGACGAGAAAATATGTAGAGCTGTCAAAGAATCGTAATCTCTCTCTGCAGGTGTGATACTTTTGTCATGTATATTACATTTTTCTAATGCACTAGGGACAGACAGATGTGCTTTCAGATGTTTAAGGTTCTTTTGAATATGGTATAAAACCACATAATGGGGCAGGAACACTGTTATATGTAGTTAAAAGCACATAACCATGTTCTTTGTGCAAATATGAGTTTGCATCTCACATGCTGTTGCTAGGCAATACAAAGTGCTCTGACAAATGTACCGTTATGGGTAAAAGGAATCCAAGGGATGAACACATTATCTGCTAGTGCTGTACTGAGTCTTGCTGTTTGTTGCAAACAGCACTTCTGTCTCTGGAAACATCATCTGTGTAGTCTCAGTGGGGACTAGGAATGTGTGGTCATAAAATGTATGAGCATAGCTCTTAACTGGCCATGATTTTGTAAAACTTCCCTGATTTTGCATCATATATTTGCCAAGTGCCTGATTTTATATATATTTGTATGTATATATATATATATATATATATATATAGAGAGAGAGAGAGAGAGAGAGAGAGATAAGAGCACCTGCTTTATGTAGGGGTGCATTGACTTCTGGTAAATCAAGAAGAATATCCATAAAAGCACCATCCATGCAACAAAACAAAAAATCAAAATTATGGTGGAAGGAACAAGTATTCTTACTCTGATGTGAACTGATGAACACAAGCGTTCTTGCCCTTCAGAACAAAACACTTGTAAATCAGCTCATTTAACTTGCTTGAATAAACTTTTTAAAAAACTTCTACAAGGCTTAGCCATGGTATTGTTTTTCTTTTGTAAATGTAGGAAGAGTATCAGACAACACTACTCCTTAGAAGATTTCCAGCTCTCTATTTTCATTTAATTACAGGAAATTAACCCCATTCATAGATTTATCATAATATATCCCTGTGCGGCCTCCATGTTTTGACGTTTACCCCAGTACACAACTGTCACACAGAGATTACTTACATTACATCATTGGTGCTGTTAAGAAGTTTGAGGAGATCGTTGACTGCCTAGACCAATTTTCCAATTGTTGGATCACTGGATGCTGTGGTAATCAAGTCCTATACTACAAGAAGCAGTTCATTAGTAGCAGACAGCGTTAATCCTCTATGCTAAATGCCAGGGTACACTCAAAGTTTCTTATACTTGGTGAATTTATAAATGTCTAGTGAAGCAAAAGTAGCTTTCTTAGTTCACTGCTGTAACACATTGCAAAGCATACTGGAAGCCATACAATAAAACTGGTTTGGCCATTTCTGTTGTCTCGTGAACATGAAATTAGTTGTATGTTTTGCTTCTTTCTTGCACAACCAGGCTAGTTATCATGCTGTCATCAAGGAAGAAGGGGGAGGGGTTACAGTGGTCTGTGTAATTCAGTTCTTAAATTATGATATGCAGCAAATGAAGAAGAGGAACAGTACAACAGGTAACAATGTTGTACCTTCAGTCTTTTGTGGATCAATAAATGTTTGTCATTGATGTTAAGCTAGTCTGTTGAGGGCACTATACCATGAGACTTTTTATTTCTTGGAAACTTTTTGTTAGTTATCTTCCTGGTTAAATACTTTTGTAACAGCAAGAAAGCACTCATTCTGGTCTACTATTTTCAAACTTGAGCTGAATGTTAATTACGTACCTTTGTTGAGTCGTTCATAGATGTATGCTCCTCTGTTTGTTTCTTGACATAATACTGAATATTAGCCTTCACATTTGTAAATTTAATTAAGTTAGCAAATTTCCAATTCTGTTTTTATTACAAGATTTATAGAAATGTTTGCCTCATCACCACATTACATTTTTATGCCTGTAAATTTCATTTTGGGGGGCTTTCAGCTTGACAGCTACTGATTTGAAGGCTTTTTCTGTAGCATATGATAGTGCCTAAAACAATTTGGGAACACAGGTAAAAGTGTCTCCCGGAATGCATTCATGCTGCCACTCTCATCTCCCTCTGGAAAGCCATATGACTGAAATTAATTGTTCTAGATTATTTCTCTCAGCCTTCAAAGAAGAATCCGGTTTTGTTGTAAATAAAAATGAATCTGCATTTCTTCTTTCTTGACTCCTTACTTTGGTCAGTGTTAATGCATTTTCTAAGCTGGACAAGCAGATGATATTGAGCAGTAAGAACCTTTATTTATCCTTATTTTTTTACTCTGTTTGTATAGCCTGTACCTGGGGAATTGGGTCTTGAACTCTCAGCTGAAACTGTGCAATAAATTACTACTGATAGTTTCAATAACAGCATTGGGAAGCATTTATATAACATTTTTATTATATTTAATGAATTATGAACATGCTATGTACTACTTCCTGTTGACATTCAGTGAAGTGTAATTAAATTCTGTAACTCTTAATGAGGGTTTGTAGTATATTATTTGTGTATCTTCCATGTGTTTATATTTTGCATGTCATCATTGTTCTTCTCAATCATTGAAAGCCCAAAATATTTTGCTTGAAATAATTCATTTGGCAGATAACTGATAACAATGCTAGTTTCTGAACATCTCTTAACATATTTTATGGGATAACATAATATCCATTTAACATGTTTGAAGTTAATTGTGTCAGCCACGATATACACTGAATTGTTTTTGTTATATTTACTACATTAGCATTATGTGACCTGTGGGAAAATGTTATTACTAATTGTTTAGGATAGACTTGTGTGATATTCCAGTTGTTATATGTGAATATAGATCAATGCAGAGGATGTTTATCATTTCCCCCTTATAACTTCTTCATCTTTCTGTCTAGGTCACAGAAAACCCGCTAACAATGGAACATCCTCAGCCTGCCCCTGCATTACCTTCAGGACACCGACTAAATAATGTAAGGGTTCAAGTTTTCTCTGGCCTGTTTAGGAGGTATTAGTCCTGTGCTTTTAGCTGCTCACATTCTTTTCTGGGTGTATTTCTCCTTAAGGAAGAGACAGTCATATATTGATTGTATAGTGAAATACAATTTTCTAATACAGGAATTTCTAATTTGCATGTTACACCAGCAACCACTGAGAGGATCCTAAAATGGCCACTCTGCTAGTAACGTTGCTGAGATTTTACACCCTAAAACTTCCTGATTTTAGTTTAATCTAGTTTATATTTCTTACCAGCAAGGATATTTACATATTTGTGTAGTTGAAGATTTGTAGTATCACTTGTAGCAAGCATACTTTTTCAATTTGTGTGCCAGTTCTTATGGTATAAATTAATTTTAGTTCATCCACTCCACCCCTCCACCCCCCCACCAACAATGCAGGCTAAAAACACTTTCCCACTGCTCTCAAGTCCACTATATAACATTTTCTGTCCTTCTATTCCTATGTTGCAGTATTCATAACATGAGGGGAGATCTCCGCCTAGGCGACCAGAATGTACATCCAGTATACAAAAGAGTAAAGCTACTACAAGGTACATGCAAAACTGCACATAGAGCAGCTGACATCAGCCATAAAAGTGACGTCTCCACTTACCATCCTGTGAACCTCTCTGCCATCAGTTCAAAAGACAATTTCCATTGTTTGTCTGATCACCGTATTTTCTACAATTCAGATAAGTGCCCAGTTGGGAAAAAACATATTATGCTTTTGCTACTCCATGCTTGTTAGAGGTTAATGTCACCCAAGAAGGGCAAGTGCCACTATGGAAGACAGATTCCACACAAAGACAACCATGACCAGTGTCTTTTCTGTCTGGGATCCAGTCATGACTGCAAGGCCTGTGCCATCTGTCAGGTATTCATCCCTAAAGCACTCCACAGTTGTCTGTCCACCCTTAACATATATCTTGAAAACCACAAACTAAAGTGACTAGCGCTAGGTATGGAAGGTACTCCAGGTCTGTTCAGTGAGCCCCGAAGAAAAAGATAAAAAACGTTAGGCCTGAATCTTCAGCTGCACTTGTGATCCTGAACATCCCTCTTGAGGCCGGTAAAGGCCCAGAGGTACATACAGTGTCAGGTATTCCTCCTTCAGTGAGTACTGATTTAGAAGCCGCTAGGGAGAGTACTTTCAGCATGCCTGGAGAGGTATCACAGACATTCATTACGGTTGGTAAGGGGGAAACACGGCTCACTCCTTCAAACGTTCCTCTGAGTACCTCTCCTGCCCCTTCCATTGAGGTTTTGCCTGCATTGGGTCCAGATCATAGGCCTGCATTAGCCCTTCCACCCCAGCCTAGGGTAGGCCCTCCTCTCAAGAGAAAACACAAACAAAAACATGTGTCTTCTAGTCGTGAACCTTCCCCAGACTGGCAAGCCTTTTTCTCAAGGGATTTTGAATGCTTTCCTGACACTTAGGCCTTCAACTTTGCAGTCACTTATTCCAGCATCATTTATGTCCCCTTCACCTAGGAGTATATCTGCTGAAAAAGAGGCCTCTGAAGAAGATGAGTCATCTTCAGAAGAGTCCCTGGCTTACTCCACTCAAGCAGACTCTCCTCTGGGATATGCCTTCCCTGAAGTGGATTCCAATGGTGGGGACTCTCCAGAAAAAGATATTACATTTGGAGAAACTTATCTCTAGAATGAGGGAATTTTTCAAGTGGGAAAGCTCCAGGGTCTCGGAAATACAAAAGAGGTACTATGACCTCTTACAATTAGATTCTCCTGCTCAGTCAGCCATTCCTCCTGTGTTGCCAGTTTTCCAAGATGCCTTTCTTGCAGCATCAAAAAACTCTGATTCACAACCTCCTGTCCTAAAAGGCCATACAGGTTCTATAAGGTTCCTGAAGACAGTAGTCACCTGTACAGATTTCCTCTTGCAGACCCAGCTGTGATCTCTCTGTCTGCTAATAAGACCACCAAATTACTACCCTCCACCAACCTCCTGCCCTCAGCTAAGGACAGTAAAATGATGGAGAGAATTAGAAAAAAGGCCTACACCTCTTCTACTCTGGCCTTTAAGGCCATTAATTATCAGACACATGTATAAGTATGTTCTGGCCCTACTTTCACAGGCCTCTAAATTGCTGACAGATCTCCCAGACTCTGCATCAAAATCCTAGCTTTGTTCCCTCTTGGCAGTTTCATCCCAGGTTACCAGGCGTTCCATAAAATGCAGTTATGACACAGCTGAGGTGTCTGCAAGATCAGCAGCATCTGGTTCTATTCTCAGGAGATATTCCTGGCTGAGATTGCAGCCTTTGCTTGAAGATTTCAAAGCAAAACTTATGGATGCACCACTGGACAGATTTGCTGTATCCAGGACTGTTTGTAAGCTTCTGAGCCCCCATGCCTTTCTGTGTTAGAGGGCCTTCTAGCTTAATTTTGTTTCTTAGAACTAGCCAAGTTTTTAGTTGCAGCACTCAAATCTGTTTCTTTGAGCTCAGCACTTGTTCATAACTCATTCTAAGCACTAAATAAGCTACAAATTACTACAGCACTCAACTTCCCTCACTTGTCTAGAGGAAAACAGCTTTTAGTACTTAATAAATAAGCACCTATCCAGGCATGTCTAAGGGTCAGCTGCCGGTGTTTTCTCCTGTCTACCTGATGAATCTGGGCATTTTGAGGCAATGCAGCAATTGCCTCATGTACACAGACAACCCTCTCCTCCTACCACCCAACACAACAACCTGTGAGAGATTCACTTATATAACCAAACTGGAAGCAAATCTTTCTTCACTCAAGACTGGACTAGACAGTCAAGAGAAGGTAAACACTTGCACCACACCACACTCATCACATAGTCCCTCAAAACCTACACCACCAAAACACACACATAGAAACACAAAACACACACCTACATTCTCTGAGGCTCTCAATAAAAATCTGGCCAAGCAACAGGGACCTCCAAAGCAGAAACGCAAGCAACCTCCACCTCCCAACACAACCCAAATGACACATAGTCCACAAACTCAGTGTGCCACTAAACAACAGCCCATAAGGCATAACAACGTACCCAACACTCTAGTCATAGGTGACTCTATAGTCAGGCACACTGATGTTCCATTCACCAGGCTAAACAAGGAGAAAGTTACTGTCAGCTGCCTGTCAGGTGCCAGGATCCACCACATAATGCACGCACTCAGGTCACTCCACAACAAGTACAAATATGACTCTGTCATTGTCCATGTTGGTGTGAATGACCTAAGATGTACCTCCCTGGACTACATGAAAAGAGACATGGAGTAGCTGTGCGATCTTGGTGCCCAGGCAGGTATGAGCTATCCCTGAGTAGCATCCTGCCATCATCCGGAATGATACCACAGTACAAGGACAAAATGATTGACTTCAAAAATTGGTTAAGCTTCTGGTGTCATTCAAAGGGGATCCAGTATCTGTCTGCCTGGGATGATGGGATTGACACACCATGATGCTTTAACAGAGATGGCCTGCATCTGTCGCTCTTGGGATTCCAGATACTGGCTAAGGCTGCTGCCACACCCCTATAGTGCTTTTTAGGCAAGGTTCAAATGACAAATTCACCAGAGTAACAGATACAAGCAAGCAAAATCTGAGGGTAATGTTACTAAATGCTAGAAGTCTAAACCTCAAAATGCAGTCATCTGAGGCACTCCAATGGAAAACATCGACATCTGTGCAGTGACAGAGACCTGGTTCAAAACTCTAGATAGCACCCATGCATTACCAGGCTAGAATTCATACCACACCTTTCAGCCACCTAACCTGGACTGAAACATTAAATGCGGAGGTGTGTCTATATTCATTAAGGATAGCCACACCTCCAGGCTAGTTGCTCAGCATAATGCATGTGAGATTATCCAATTGCAAATAACTCTGGGCAACACCGCAATTGTAGCTTGCTACAGATCCCCCACCATGCCCCAGGATTCCCACTCCTCATTTCTTGATAAACTGGAAAACATTAGGGTACACCCTAACACCCTAATAATGGGCGATTTCAACTACCCCACCATTAACTGGGAAAATTACTCATGTACCAACTCTTGTGCTCAACGTTTTTTGGAATTCATAAATTCCAACACCTTGGATCAACTTATCCACACACCCCCACCAGGGGCAGCAATATCCTAGACCTGGTCATTACCAACATGGTCAACCGGTGTTCCACACCAGAGGTCAGGACCTTGTTGATCAGATCTGAACACAAGCTAATCACCCTAGACATTCACATCCCGCCCCCACCCCCCATTAGGGAAACCACCGTAAAAAATGTCTCCAAAGCCAACTTCACGCTTCTTAAGACAGAACTGGCAAACTTCATGACACCCATGCTGACGGACAATAGAGGTATGACTGCTGAATCCTACACAAATGCACTTTATAACCACTTACACGAGTGCATGGATCATGCTATACCTAACAGAACCAAGATGCTACCCTCCAAAAAAGGGAAGCCAATCTGGTGGTCCCCTGCCATAAACAAACTCTACAACAGAAGAAAGAAACGTGTTGCAAAAAAGAGTAAAATCCCATGATTGGAGGAACTCCCTGGTCAGCCTCAGTAAGAAGCTGAGATCCCTCATAAAATCCTCCAAAGCTAGTTACAAAACCAAAATTGCCACTGATTCTAAAGACAACCACAAAGCATTCTATAGCTATGTCAAGAATCTCAATGGCAACGCTCTGATCTGCTCTGAGTTACAGCACAATGGCACTAAATATACAGAACCAACTGATATTGCCAACATTCTGACAGATAGGTTCAGTGCTAACTTTAGTCCCCTGTCATCCCCTAAAGGGTCCATCTGTATACCAGAAGAATGCAAAATTCCTGTAATCACGGCTGCACAGGTAAAAAAACACACTCTCCAAAGCCAACAACACAGCACCTATGGGACCTGACAATATCCCAGGCTGCATTCTACATGTGCTACATAATGAACTGGCACCCAACCTAAGTACCATGTTCAATCATAGCCTCATCTCAGGCTTTCTGCCCACTGAATGGTGCACAGTGACGGTTATCCACTCCACAAAGGGGGAGCCACCATGGACCGCAGGAACTACCACCCCATTAGCCTGATGAGCCTGGTCTGCAAGGCTATGGAACGTATCATCATGGAGCCTGGTCTGCAAGGCTATGGAATGTATCATCATGGAACTTATAAACAATGACATTGGTAGTCTCCAAACTCTGGACCCCACCCAGTTCAGGTTTGTAAAAGGCAGATCATGTCTCCTAAACCTGATAGACATCTTTGAAGTGGTCACCAAAGCCGTAGATGAGGGTAAGGTGGTTCACACAGCCCATCTAGATCTCACCAAGGCTTTCAACACCATCCCCCACTCTAGAATTATAGATAAACTCACTAAACTAGGTATAAATCCCTGTGTCACAAGATGGGTTACCAACTGGCTCACTGACAGAACCCATACTGTGAAAGTAGCAGACTCCAAATCCAACTTCAGACCAGTGACAAGTGGAGTAACACATTGTTCAGTCCTGGGTCCTCTCTTGTTTGGTGTCTACTTCTCTGACGTACAAGCTAACACAGAAGGTCTTTGGCTAACAAAGTTCGCAGATGACTGCAAACTAGGAGCCATAATGAAAACTCCTAACAATGTGGACATCCTACACAGGGGCCTCACTAAAACAGATGCCTGGATTCAAAGCCATGGCCTCAAGCTCAATGCCAAACAGTGCATTGTCAACCCTTTTGGTAAAAACTCTGTACCCATGAACTACCACATAGGCGTTAGTCTACTTAACACTGAAAGTGTGATAAAAGGCCTTGGGACACAGGTGGACAGTAGTCTCTCCTTTGATAATCACATCATCACAGCAGTCAGGAAATCCTATGTGGCACACCTCATCACAAAAGGTTTCTCATCCAGGAAAAAAGAGGTCATTGTTCCCCTCTACTCGTCACTCATTAGACCCATTATAGAGTACAATGCCCCTTTTGGTATGTAACTCACAAGACATCTACAACAACTGGAAAGGCCACAGAAATACCTCACAAAGAGGATTAATGGCCTCAAACAGATGCCCTATGCAGACCGTCTCAAAAGACTCCAGCTTTGCTCTGTCGCATATTGCCTACTCAGAGGTGATCTCTGCCTAACATACAAAGCTATGTCAAACCCAGAACTCTTGGACATGCTCCACTTAAAGAAATCCCAATCCCTTCGAGCTACACACTCTAGGGACCTAGGGACATTGTCACCACAATAAACAGAGCATGCTGGAGGGATAGATTCCTGTCCCAGAGGCTTCCCATACTCTGGAACAAACTACCTATCTATATCAAACAAAGCTCTTCATTAGCACTCTTCAAGAAAAATCTTGATGATTGGATGGGAGATAGGAAATTCACCCCAGGGATCACTTCTGTGGCTCTGCTTGACAGGGTCACAGGAAAATAATTTTCTTGGGTGGCGAAAGCCAGGGTAACCTTTGGCTAGGCTTATATAGACCCTAGGGCCAATAGCCTAGTACCTACCTATGAACCTATGACAACACCACCCTGTTTGGTTCTAATGCTGCAGCCATGTTCAAATCCCTACTTCAAGAGCTTAAGCATATTTTTGTCTCCCCAGTTCCTAAATTCCATAGGAACTACCCATCTAGACTTAAATTTGTAAGGAAGAAGACCCATGCACCTTCCTAACAACACAAGAAGGGCACACACACATGCAGATGCCTCCTAGGTCTCAGCCATCATCTACTCAAAAGGCTCCCTTTTCAGCTAAGCCAGGTTGTCTCTGACTACCTGGCAACTTTCTCATAAATCCCTCTTTGCCAGCACCTTTCTCATTTCCTTTCAAAATGGACAAGCATTACCACAGACATATGGGTCCTGTCTGTTGTACAAGAGGTTACTACATGACTTGGAAAACCACTCCTTCCTTCATAGGGATTCCACAACCCCCAAAGGACCAGATCCACCTTTTCCCTCAAGTCATTCAAGACTTGCAAATACAAGGAACCATACAGGAGGTTCCCTCACTGGAAAGAGGAAAGGCTTCTATTCCAGGATGTTCTTAGTTCCAAGGAAAGATGGTCCTTGGAGACCAGTTTTAGACTTGTCCCAACTAATTCTATTCCTTCAAGTCCCTGCCTTCAGGATGGTCACCCTGCAAACTCTGCTTCCACTCTTGCTATCTCAGGCTTGCCTGGTTTCCTTAGACATAAAGGATGCATACCTTCACATTCCCATGCACCCTCTATTCAGGAAATTCTTATGTTTTTCTGTTGCTTCCTCATTTTCAGTTCTGTGCTTTACCATTTGGAGTCTCTATGGCTCCAAGGGTATTCACAAAGTGTTTGCTTCCTGTCACTGCCTTTTATAGACTCCAGGGAATTCTCATCTACCCTTACCTGGATGACCTGCTCATTCAAGCAGAACATCCAGACACTTTGCAACAGAAACTTCAAACCACCATATTTTTGCTCCTCAGTCTGGGATTCGCCCTTAACAACAGCAAGTGTTTCCTTTTTCCTTCTCAGGACCAGGTTTTCCTAGGTTGCAGGATAAGGACAGACCTTATGATGGCTTTCCTGCTTTTACAAAAGGTGCAAGCACTCCAGACTTACTTCCAACAGTTACTTCCTTTGTCCTCTCTGACTGCCAGGGAATTCCTCAGGATGCTAGAGTTCATGGCTTTGGTTATACCAATGCTGCCCATAGCCATACTCCACATGCAAAGGTTCCAGTGGTACCTGAAAACACTCTCGTCTCAGCATGCTTATCCTCTAGAGTTTGCCTTTCCACGTCTTCCTTGCCTAAAGAAGGACTTGCTTTGTGGATTCAACAAAGTTCTCAAAATCCAGGACTTACCCTGCAGCCACTTCCTCCAATATAAGAAATATTCACAGATGCTTCAGATCTGGGTTGGGGAGCAACTCTGGGGAACCTAAAGGTCCAAGGCCCATGGTCTCCCTCCATAAGGAAGCAACACATCAACATTAAAGAGATGAGGGCTCTGATCCTGGCCCTTCAAGCCTTCAGGTCATCTCTTCTACCAGGCCCTTTGAAGCTGCCCACAGACAACACAACTATTCTCTGGTATGTGAACAAGCAGGGGGGATAAAGTCTTATCTACTCTGCAGATTAGCAATCCAAGTCTGGGAGATTGTTCTTCAAGCAAAGGCAACTTTGACAGCTGTTTGTATTCTCTCAGCTCAAAATGTTCAGGCAGAAACTGAGCAGATCCATTGCACAGGCCCACAAATGGATGATCCACAGGGATGTGTATCTAGACGTTCTTCACCAGTGGGATACACCTCAAATAGATCTCTTTGCCTCCTCAATGAACGGGCAACTTCTAAAGTTCTGTGCCAGCATCCCACAACCTCTGGTTTGGAAGGTAGACACCCTATCATTCTCATGGAAGGAGATGTTTATCTTTGCATTCCACCCATTCCCCATAATTCTGAAAGTCCTGCTGAAGATACAGAAGGAAACAACAAAAATGTTGTTGGTGACCCCCTTTTGGCCAAGACAGCATTGATTCCCTCTTCTTTTGCATTTAGCCAAGAGCAATCATCACATGTTACTTCACAGGGTGGATCTACTCACACAAGACAAGAGAGCTCTCATTCACCCACATTTAGTACCACTGAACCTTACCTTGTGGGTGATAGGCTTTTGATTCCTTTCAGACACCTCTTCTCTGAGGATGTGCTTCTAGTCCTGCAGAAGGCCAGGAAACCTAATACAAGGAGATCTTACTTGTTCAAATGGAAGAGGCTCCCCATCTGGTGTGTTAAGAGATTAGATCCATTTTTGTGGATATTCTCCTAGTCCTTTCTTACTTGTGTGAGCTATTCAAGGCTGGACTGGCTTATTCCTCAGTTAAATCCCATTTATTAGCCATTTCTGCATGTCTGCCTTTGACTCTCCCCTTAGCTTCTAGACTAGAGATTGAACTTTTCTTAAAAAGCGTCCTTTACATCAGCCCTCCCAGGAAACCTGTTCCTCTTCCTTGGGACATAAATTTTGTTTTGGAAAAAGTGATCCAGACTTCCTTTGAGCCTGCTGACTCTTCCTCCCTAAAAGTCTGCACTTGGAAAACTGTTTTACTGGTAGCCATTAGTTCTACTAGGTGAGTTTCTAAACTCCAAGCTTTAATGGCTTTACAAGCTTTTCTGATTTTCCACAAGGATAGGGTGTCCCTTCATACCAACCCTTCCTTCATGCCTAAAGTGGTTAATGACTTGTCCCTCGATCAATCTATTCACTTACCCACCTCTTCCCTTCTCCTCAAAGCTCCAGTGAAAGGGTGCTGCATACTTTAGATATACACTGACAACACAGATTCTATTTGGATAAAACCAAATCCATTAGAATGTCTAAGCAATTGTTTGCTTCCTTTCACCCCAGGGCACTGGGAAAGCCTGTCTCTAAACATACTATTTAATCTCAGATCTCTATGGCAATTTCCTTTTGCTACCTCTTCTCAGTGGAAAACTCTTTCTTCCTCTGTTAAGGCTCACTCCACTAGAGCAGTTGCTTCCACTGGAGCCTTCTTTAAAGGCCTGGACATTGCTTCTATCCCAGAAGCAGCTACTTGATCCTCTGTCCATACATTTACAAAACACTACAAGCTGGATTCTATCATCAGGTCCAGAGCAGGATGTGCTAGAGCAATTCTGCATGACTTTATGGAGACTTCTTGGGCTCCTATCCCCTTTCTCACTCGTGCGCTTTGGTAGTCTCCCTCATGTTATGAATACTGTAACATGGGAATAGAAGAACGTAGAATAGTTATGTAAAATCTTACCATAACCATAGATGTCCTTCTCTTCTATGTTGCAGTATTCTATCCCACCCTCCTTCCCCCTTGGTTCATCCTCTTCAGTGGATATTTTGTAATTGCCTCTTGGGCTGACGTTCTGTGACTGGGGCATTCAGTTCTGAGGATGGTATGTGCAGACATCACTTTTATGGCTGACATCGGCTGTTCCATGTGCAATGTCAGATGTACCTTGCAGTACCTTAAGTCTGGGTCCCCATCACATGGTTGACATTTCAGAATGTTGAAGACCATATGGCCGAGACCATATGATCGACATTTGAAATGTCGACCATGCAGAACAGGCATCTCCATACAGTGTGGAATGGAAAGATTTCCATCTTCCACACTATAGTGTGATCTTGGAGTTAGTATGTTAAGTTCTGGGGGGTGTGGAGGGCAGAACCCCCCATGGGGGGGGGGTGCAGGGGGCATAGCCCCCCCACTGGGGGTGCAGAGGGTGTAATCCCCCTGCTAGCAGCGTGAAGGTAAGTTTTTGTTTTATTTTTTATTTTTATTCAATGGTTGACATTCCAAATGTAGACATATGAAGTAGATCCCTTAAGTCTTTGGTATACTGGCCAGACGTTTAGGTCTGCTAGGTGGGGTTCTCCCTCATGTTATGAATATTGCAATGTAGAAGAGAAGGACATCTATGGTTATGGTAAGATTTTGTACAACTATTCTTTCTGAATGGCTATCACTGTTGAAGTAACACCCTGACTTCAAGTGCAAAAAAGGGAAAAAAGTTGTTGTAAATGAATGGATAGAACTCACCTGCACTTCTCAGGCATTCTTTTTTTTCTTAAATAAAAATTTAAAATAAGAATGTTTTCAGATAAAAACAATATTTGTTTACCAAAGCACACTGTGCAGTTTTATGTGCAGTTTTACTAGAAGATACTTTTACTCTGATTTATTGTTCCTCAATAAAAGGGGAGGGAAAATGAGCAGTAACCCACACCATCTTTTAGGCTACATTAACTAAATTAATTAAATAAATTTATGTGGTAATTTAAGCCTTCATATTATCTTTTATTTTTAGTAAGTTAAGTCATTTAATTGATTTGTCAATTTACAAATAATTTTATAACATAGTTTGAGTCAACTAAAACATTTTACCAGATCATGGTACCTAGCGGCTGTTAACAAAGGCAACATCTTCCTAAAGGAGCATTATACAAAAAAATCATAAACTTTGTTTTAGTTGCAAAAACTGTACAAGGAAGAAAAACCTCTTTTCAACAGTTTTAAGTGTTATTGACCTGAATGGCTAATTCTGTAAGTAAAAAAAAAAAAAAAATCCAGCAGTTGAACTAGCTTTTATTATTATTTAGAATCACTAGTGAATAAGCAAACCAATTTCATTTGATACAGCAAGCTATCCCAATGCAATCAGTTTTAACCAACACTATCTCCATTTTTGTATATGCCACATATGCCAAATACATCATATGTGCAAGACCAAGTCATCTGTCCTTCATTTTAAAAATAAACATTTTCATATATGCAAAAATATATAAAAAAACTTAATAAAGTTTAAAATATTGCACGTTAACTATAAGAATCAATCAGAGGAGGTTAAAAAGGATTGGGAAGAGAGATTGGATAAGCAATTCACAAAGAAACAATGGGAGGATATATGTATGTCTCCCAAATATGCAACAAAATTTAGAAGATTTAGGATTTTTGTGTGGAAATGTTTACATAGATATTTTTATACCCCAAGTAGACTCCAGAAAATTTTTCCTCAGGTAGACAGTAAATGTTGGAGGTGTGAAGGAGAAGAAAGAGGTAATTGGGAACATATTCTCTGGGAGTGTGGTAGGTTGGTGGACTTTAAGGATTCCCTGTGGGATGCACTGTTGGAGATGCTGGGTGGGCAGATTGATCTTATGAGGGAGATTATTTTTCTGAGCTATGATACAGAATCGGAATTGCCTAGACATGGTAAGGCCTTGCTGTATCTAATAAGGGTGGCTGCCAAAAAAGCAATTACTAGAAAATGGAAATCAAAATCTGAACCAACTGTGCTAGAAGTAGTGAATATAGTAACAGAGATAAAACAAATGGAATTGAGATATTTAGAAAAGGGTAGAAGCAAACTACAAAGGAAAAAAATGGGAATTGTGGGAACAATATATACAAGGGAGGAATGAGGCCTAAAAGGCAGCAGGACTTAAATGAGCTATGTAATGTTTGGGTGAGAAAGACTGAGTAGATTATAAGTGATGTGTAATGTTTGCAACTGGGAGTGTGTCAGTATGGTTTGTGATGTAAAATGCTTGCGACTAGGATTGTATCGGTGTGGTTTTATTTATTTATTGACATTTGTTAACCGGGTTAGTCCAGCTGGGCTAGAAGCCTATTTTCAGTGAAGACCCAAGTAGAAAATCTCCAATTACAAAAACAATGTACAGTATTATACAGATTTACACTCCAAGATAATATAATTATCAATACAGGTAAAAAATGGAAAACAAAGAAGAGAGAAAAACAAACAGAAAAAAAATAGGCAGTAGCATTACAAATAAATAGCAAAGTCAGATTGGAGTAAATGAGCTCTCAATGTTTAGAGATTACAATTTCTGGATAAATACCAGAAGGTTACAAAGTGAAGAAGGTTGAGACTTTAACACATGGACATATGAAGGGAATGCAATGTAAAAAGATGAGGAGTTAGGTTGGTTCGTGACAGGGACAAGTTGTTTTCAGTTATATAAATGTATGATTGCCTATGTAGTAAGTGATGGTTTAATGAAGATGTTTCTTGTTTTAAAAAAAGCAGGAATTGAATAATTTATGTGATATTGCTCAGGTTGTATGATATATAGCAATATATGTGAAGTATAATGTTTGTCATGTTAATATAGTTTGATTACTTTTAGTGTAAATTTGCCTATGTCACAAGTGTTAATTCAATAAAGGTGCTTGGAAAAAAACTTAATAAGTTCACAAAACATTTACTGTAATACAGATAGCTAAATAGATAGATATATAGATAGATGGATAAACACACCACAATCCATAAATATGATGCAATATCAAATATATTTTAGAATAAAGCATTTAATCAAGGGGACAGATTCATGAATGCCTACAGTACGTCTACACTAAGTGTGTACAATCTGTATTCAAGAACATCCCAACCACATTTTTTGTGCTGTCTGTTCACTCAGAAAGATTACACTAAGGGTAAATATAGTCTACATACTGTGGTAACCTTTATGAATCTCCCTTAATATTTAAGGTTGCAAGAAAGCCAGTAGGAAAACTAAAATTAGGAGGACGAAGGTGGGAGTTAAGTTTGTGTTGTCTTTTCACAAAGAACTGTGCACACTTAGTGTAGGCATTAATGAATCTGGTCTCAGGTCTAAATAATGCCCTGGTATTAATAATTTAGTGATGCTGTATTACATCCAGAGCAGAGATACTATATAGTATGAATCTGTCTATGCCTGAAAACATAACTGCATTTTGTGCTTGTCAAAATATGCTTATGTAAGGTATTTCTAGCACATGCTTAATTTAAGCACCATATCTGCACTGTGCTAAGTAAACCATTTCCATTGTACAGCATCTTATCAAAAACTTTATAAAATAAAAAAAAATACTATAGTGCTAACTATACCAAACATGGTAGCAGATACCACATTAGTAGTATTATTATTATTATTTCTAGTTTGATGGCCGGGGAGGTCCACTGGGCTCAGGGAGCCTGGTTTCAGTGGAGGCCTGGGGAGAAAAGCTCTGTATTACACAGTTTAGTTACATATGCAATCATAGTAAAGAGACACAGTTACAATTTCATTTCATGCTAGAGAACAGGAATAAATTCTTTG
The DNA here is from genome assembly GCF_019279795.1 of Protopterus annectens. Taxonomy (NCBI): domain Eukaryota; kingdom Metazoa; phylum Chordata; order Ceratodontiformes; family Protopteridae; genus Protopterus; species Protopterus annectens. Next base: position 743,245,329 of record NC_056744.1, read on the forward strand.
GTTACATAGTATCTAAATATTTAGGATGGCAGTGGTAACTTAATTGAGAGGGAGAATAAAGACTTAGAAGGAAAAGAGAGAAAAAAGGTGGGATGGGTTATTTATAATACATACAATTATGTTATTTACAATATGTACATTTATGTTAGGTTAGCTTGTACTCAGAGTTAGTCAGGAGTTTAAGGGGTGGATTGGTTATTAGGTTAGGTGGGGATAGTGCAGTTGCATTTCCTGTTAGAGAAAAGGTAGGAATGTAGCTGAGTTTTAAAGTTTTCAAAGTTTTCACAAGTCCTTAGAGAGGAAGGAAGAGAATTCCATTTTTTCGCTAAGGAAAAGGATAGAAGAAGCTGACCAGCAGGACGAATGGGTTTGCGGACAGTGATTAGGTTTCGGTGAGTAGATCTTAGAATTCTCTGAGGGGTGTAAGGTTGAAGGATGTTGGTTAGTGCTGCTGGGCACTTAGTAGGTTAAAAAATTAGTCTGTGGGCTGTAGTAATTTGGAGATAGTTAGATGGTTGGAGAGGTCAAGCCAATTTAACAAATGAAGGACAGTACAATGATGGGAGGAGAATCTGGCTTTGGTTGCAAATTTGGAAATGTTATTATAACAGACTTCCAGTTTGGAGGAGAGAGAGGCAGATACTTTTGTTAGTAGAGGAGCACCATACATTAGTGAGGGGAGTAGATAGATAGTGGCAAGAGTTTGTCTGGTGGAAGGAGTGAGAAAGTAGATGTTTCTGTATAGCATACCAAGTTTTATATGGGTTTTCTTAATGTTTTGCTGGATGTGAGTGTCGAATTTTAGGTGTTCATCAATAGTAACCCCAAGTAGTTTAGTGAAGGGAACAACCTCTATAGTAGAGTTGTTTTGGCTAATAATATGGGACATGTTTTTATCAAGAGGGGAAGCTTTTGAGGGAGAGAATAATAGTATTTTGGATTTATTGGCATTTAGCGAGAGGTGGTTTTGCTGCATCCAATTTCCAGTGATGGAGAAAGCTGTTTGGGTTACTGTTTGAAGCTCTGCAAGGTGAGAGGCACAGTAGACTAAAGTTGAATCATCTGCATATTGTACAATTTTGGTGTTGGGTATGGCTTTGTGGAAATCATTAATAAAGATGTTGAATAGCATTGGACCGAGTATGGATACCTGGGCTACCCCAGTGGAAGTAGGAAGGAAGGTTGAGGTGCCTTTCCCCCATTTCACAGCTTGAGACCTGTCAGAGAGGTAGCTTGAGAACCAGGATAAGGTATTCTGGGAGAGACTAAGGTTAGAAAGATGGTTTAAGAGATGGGTGTGGGAGACGGTATCGAATGCCTTGGACAAATCTAGTAGAACTGTTGATACTATTTTTCCAGAGTCTCAGGGAAGATTTATTGTGTCTAAGAAGGAGAGAAGGGCAGGGATAATACCATGGCCAGGTCAGAAGCAGTGTTGGGTTGGAGTGATTAGTTGGTGATTGACTAAGAATGGCATAAGCTGCAGGTGGATGAATTTTTCCAGAAGTTTTGAGATTGGGGAGAGGATAGCTATGGGGTGGTAGTTAGAGATGCTATTGTTTTTGCCTCCTTTATGGAGAGGTAGAATGAAGGCAGCATGCCATAATTTGGGCACATAAGATTCCAGCATGGATCTGTTGATCAAAATGTTTATGGGGAGAGCGATACCATCTGCGGCTATTTTTAGGAAGGAAGATGGGATATTGTCAGGGGCATTGGAGCATGGTTTTAGTTTAGAGAGTATTTTTTTATGTGGGAGGTTGAGATGGGTTTAAGTTCAAATATTGGAGGAGGAGTGAGGGCAGAGGGTGGTGTAGGGGATGAAAAAGATTGGATAAGTTGAAGGAAAGGGTTATTGTTAGGGAAGGTCTTGGTCAGCACTGCTATGGAGTTGGTGAAGATGGAGATGAGTAGAGAGGCTATTTCAGGATCATATTTTCTGGTGTCAGGGCAGGGGTTGTTTTTGGTACCTGGGTTGAGAAGAGAATTAATGGAATTCCAGAAATGTTTGGGGTTTTTTGATTGGTTAGACTGGAGTTTGATATAGTAGGACTTTTTGTCTCTGTTGATTTGTTTTTTAGTGAGGTTGCGGAGTTGTTTATATTTAAGGAAAGGTTTTGGCTGCTTGTTTTGATGGTATGTTTTCCAGGGTTTATCTCTTTGTAGCATAAGCTTTTTGGTATCTTTGGTTAACATGGGGCAGTCTTTGTTTTTAATCTTTTTGTTCTTGGTGGAGCTAGGGAGTTGAGGATGTCTAAGAAGGTTGAGTTGAAAAAATCGATGGCATTGTCTACTGGAAGAGTTTTTACCGGGTTCCAGTTTGTTTTAGGGAGTCAGAGAAAGTAGTGGGGTTAAAGTTTGTGGGGTTACGTGTGTGAATATATTGGTGTAGGTGAGGAGAGGAGTGGGTAGCTTGGTGTATGAAAGCTGGCAAGTGGTCTCCTATAGGGTCAGGTATAATGCCAGAGTTTAAGACTTTATTAGGATGGGATACTAGGCTCCAGTCTAGTGTGGTACCTGGGGGTTTGTTTTGTTGGGTTTGGTAATGGAGTTAGTTAGTTGGTATAGCTAAATAGATTGATGGATATGGTGGGATTAGAGTTGTTGATTTTATTCCAATCGATATTTACATCTCCAAGTATATTATTGGTAGAGGTTCAGAGGAGAATTTCTTCAAGAGTAGTGGTGTTATTACCAGGGGGGATGTAGACTGCAATGATACAAATGCTTATGTGGTTATTTATTTTTAGTAGGCCTATTACTAGTTCTGCATTGTTGAATGGGGTAAGGAGTGATGGATAGCTGGTTAGAGTAGATTAAGGCTACCCCACCCCCTTTTCTATTTAAGCGATCATGTCTGAGGGATTGGAATCCAGGAGGGAGAATTTCAGAGTCACAAATATGAGGTTTTAGCCAGGTTTCTGAGATGGCTACAATGTCAGGTAGGTTGTTGTTTAGCCAAGCAGGAAAGTGGGCTACTTTATTTCTTAGACTTTGGGCATTGATGGTGAAGAAATTCAGGTATTTATGGTTGGTTTTATTGCTTGTGACAGGGAGATTGAGACTAGAGGAAGTATTTGGTCCAGGATTTGGGTGTATGTCCCCTGCTAAGCAGAGGTAGTTGAGGAAGGGTAGTAGTATTTTTGATTTGGTCTTTAATAGTTGTGGACATTAAGGTATTAGTTTAGGTTTGTAGTATTTAATTGAGGGGGGAAAAAGTTTTATCCTGGCGTAGTGGAGCGGGTTGGGTTGAACTGGAGAGGCAGATATGTTGTGGAAGTGTGTTTTAGTGGAATGAGGAAGGAGGTTGGCAGTGGGGGGTGGGACAGGAAGGAGGGGTGGAGTTGGTTATAGGAGTTAGAGGTAGTGTGGTATAAAAGGAGTAAGAATAGAATGCAGATAGATGGGATGAGAATGGTTTGAGGTAGAAGACAAGGCATGGTAGAGGAGTATATGTGTATATTAGCAGTATAAAATGAGTAGGGCAGATTGTATATGTGTATAGATGGAGTAGAAATATATGTTTACATGGACTTTGATGGGCAGGGATGGAGTGGTTGTGATTGGCAGGTGGAGGTAGAGAGGGGAGGGGTTACAGAGTGGAGATGATTGGTTGGTTGAGAGAGGGAGAGGTTTGGAGTTGAAATAAATGTAGGAGCAGTGGGGTGTGTGGGAATTGGGGGCAGGGTAGGGGAGCAGAGTAAGCCCATAGGCTCAATGGAGCAGGAAGAACTGGAGAGAAGATGGCTGTCAGAAACTGATTAGCCAGCTGTAGCTGAAATGTGGGAGTGCAGGAACAGCAGAGGTGAGTCTAGGCTGGAGAGTGTGGGGGGAGAAAGGTAATAAAAAATGCACAAGTCAAAGCAGGCCAGTGGAATAAATATGCTATGAGAGTGGGGGATTGCTTGAGAGAGAACAGAAAAATTATATAAGTGATTGTTACACTATATGTGGTTGAGCAGTGCCACCTAGTGGCAAAATATACAAAGAAGAAAACACTGTAGGTGGCTTAGCAAGCATGGGGAAAAGCACAGACACTATGGTAATTGTAAGATATAAAGTTAGTTAAATGTGGAACCCAGCAAGTAACAGAGGTAAGATTTCAAATAAGGGAGGGACCAAGACATGGTTATGTACTAAACTTAATGTTACAGCAGTACCAGGACACTGGCTCCTGTAGCTTAAGAAAGCTAGGTTAGGCTGTAATAGGTCTTGTGGTGGAGGGGGAGGACAGAATAGACCAGAAAAAGTGGTGGATAACCAATAGTATAATGAAAAGGGCTGGCCCTCATTAGGCTGCAATTGTTCTTGTGGGGAGGGGGAGGATCAGAATAGACCAGAAAAGTGGTGCAATGCCCACATAGGTTTAATCCTGCCATGTACCCCCTTGGTGGAGTCAATAAGCCTTCCCTTTTATGTCCAGAAAAAAATATTCCCTGAGGTTTTGGCCTCTGTTATAACTATATTTCTTTGTGGAAGCCAAAATGGAACAAAAAAAAAGAATCACGTGATAGCAATGTCCAGTACTGATCAATCACACAATTAATCCTAAAAGTATTGGGCCCAAGCATGATTAAAAAAGCATGTCATTGTACAGTATTTTCCTGGTATTGTAAAACTTAAGAATTAATTATTTTTCCCATTTCATTCAATGACACTTGCCAACCCACATGGATAACCCATGTGTTCAAACCTATGTACTATATTTTGGGATATCTTATTAAATTCATTAGTGTCCACATTCTTTTAATCCTAACAAAGTGTGACTTTGGTATGTTTTTGATGATGTGCTTTAGATGACAACTGTTAAAACATAAGTAAGTGTTTTTAAGAAAATGCTTTCAATAGTCAGTTCTATGCAGTGAACCATCCAAAGTCTTTGTAACCATTATATCTAGGCAATTGTAAAGAGTTTGACCTTATAAGTTTACTGACTATCAAACTTATTTCATTTATAGTTACAAAATTCCAACAATGTGAAATGTTTGCCCTTTCGAATCATCCATACATCATCCAAAAAAAGACTCCACACAACTTTTTCAAGGCAAGATTTATTTCCAGGTATCCTGAAAATAAATCTGCACCGAAAGAACAAAAGACACCTCACTGCCATACTACTTATGTAAAGATAACAATCATCTTTAAAATAAAACACAGTTTTGTTAACATCAGCTCAGTCAGTTCAACCAAAAATTCACTGAACTCAGCACACTATATATTGGACTCATTCAGCCAATACTTAAGAGCCATAAGTGATGTGTGTATAGTGACTTAAAATTCATAGTTTTAAGATAACAATTCTAATATACATTCACTTTGTTAAATATGTGAAAAAATTAATTTGTATTTTTACAGCATATCCTTACATAATTGAAAAATTGTCTTAGGCATATATGTTTAAAAATATAGTAAGTGAAACCCTCCCTGACACTACAGGATGCCCTGAAGTATTACTGTGACACTTGTGCCCTTTCAGAAAGGTATAAAATATCCAATGTTGTGGGTTATCAAGCATTATTTCTACCTTTAATGACTGTGAAATAATTACCTAGGCAGCCCAATATTCATGCTGTATTTTAAGTAAATCCATAGACTCATATGGCAATTTCAAACAAAATGACAAACTGTTTCCCTATCATTGGGGTTTCCCACCATGAAATAACCTATGCCAAGTAATCACCTCACCACCTTGTATGCTTATAAGATGATAGCTTGTAAGATGATAATTTATTTTGTGTTAATCTAGACAAAACACTGTGATTTTTTTTTTCAAATTAAACTTTAAATATTTAAAAATATTATTTGAAACAGTGCAATTCCCTCATCACAGCTTGCACAAGAGCTTTGACATGGATGGGGTTAAAAGTAGATGTCTTATATCTAAACTCTACCAAATCAAAGTAATCCAAATTAGTGTCCATTTATGTCTTGCTATGAAATCAAATTTTATAAATTTAACTGTTTTCCAAAAGCACTAAGATACTTAACAATTTGAAATTCACTTGCATAATTACTATGCATAAAACCCATACCTTTATTCAGTAATTGACAGCCAGTTTCATTCATAACAATAACAGATACATTAATAACCAAATTCTGAGTATTCTTGTCGCAGGCGACAGGATTATTCTCTTTACATGAAATAAGGCCACAAAAGCTATTAGAATATTCGTATTGTTATGCACGTCTTCTTCTCCTATTTCCACTCCAAAGGGCAGTTGCCCAAGAGGCCAGGATAAGTTTTTGGTGGAATAATCATATTATTAGTTCTTTTATGCTTCCCGCAATCATCACCACATAAAGATGCCTCAGTCACTGAACAATTTTTTATCTTCATCGTACTCCACTATGACCACCTGTTGTTTTGCCGTAATACAGAAAAACTGTTTAATGACACCAGATGTAGCTTTGCAAAACACAGAGTTAACTACAGTAGCAAATACACAATACTAGTGAAATAAAGGAACCTCGATGATTGGATGGGAGAAAGGAAATTCACCCCGGGGATAATGTCAGTCGCCCTGCTAGACAGGGGTCCAGGGAATTAAATAGTGTGGGAAGAAATAGCCAGGGAATTGTTATGGCTAGGCTTGTATAGGCCCGAGGGCCGATAGCCTAGTGCCAACCTATGAAATCTATTAAACAAACCATTGGTTATCTGGTATACTTCATAATGAAGAGCAGCAAGTCAGGGTAAGATGACTGAAATTTTAACAGCAGTAATTTTTAACATTTTTCACTTTGTTTACAGGTTTCCCTTCATTTGTAATATATCAGTATCACAGTGCTCTACTATACCCATGTACAGTGTTATTGTAAAGGCATCATTTATTTAGAGAGCCAGCCATTCTCTGCTTCTATTCCTTTCAGTTCAGAATCAGAGGGAGACAGATGCAATGTTCTCAAGCTTTGTGATGAAGGCAGAATCTGATGGGATGTCATTCCAGAACAGGACATGGACAGATATGCATGCATACATGCATGCACGCATGCGCGCACACACAAACTCACAGGCACACACACGCACGCACAGTTTCTCTCTCACTGTCTCTCTCTTTCTAATATAACATCACCATTGTAATTGTCAGAGTATGTTTTGAAATGTGGAAGGAAATTGAAGGCCCAAGCAAAAACCCATGCAGACACAGGGAGCATATGCAAACTCCACCAGAAAGATCCAGCATAAAAATTTAAATGAAAAACTAACTATTGTGCCATTGCCTCTTATAAATGTTTAGAGAAAACTTAGCTACCTCATGAGATGAAATATTGTAGGAGACCTGAAAATGTGTTAAGCAGCAGAATTGTGCAATGGTTATCACTGACACCTGAGTATTTGGTTCTCAGGTTCAGTTTATGACTGGGATGTTGTAGCTGTGGAGTTTACATGTCCTCTATGTGTTTGTTGGCGACTCCAGTTACTTCCCTCATACCAAAGACATAAAGGCAGCTGAGTTGCTGATGCTTGTATTTGTCTGTGTGTATGTCTGTCTGTGTAGTGTGAGTTTGCATATATGCTGCAGTGGACTTGTGTCCCATCCAGGATGTTTTTTTTTTCCATTACTTTCTGGCAGAGGTCCCATCTCTCCTTGACTTTGAATGGAATAAAGTGGTAATTTAAAATATCTGGATGAATGAATGAAAGTGTGTATCATATCTTTGCTAAGGGCACCATTTATTTAAAATGATACAATAGTCTGCATTAAGCTATGGCTACTTTCAATTGCTTTGGAATGTTGATATCATAGAGACATGTTTCAGTTTATAAAACTTTATTGTTTTCCTTACTAGACACAAGTTCGGAGCCAGAAACGTGGGTCTTCATACCTGCTGCCCACCACAGAAGCCAGTCTTGATGTAGGATACACTAGCCAGCATACTCAGGGACATGGGGGTCATTATACAGATTCATATGTCAAAAAGAAGAGGTTTCTTTGAGATTTGTATTGTTCCTCCATCACGTCCTGTACTCTGATTGTACCTAAGCTGCTGCTGCCATTTTGTAATGCCTTAATTTATTTTGTTCTGTCTGTCACACTTGTCCTGTATCCTGTGTTGAGTACCATTTAAAAAAAAAAAAAAAACATATATATATATATATATATATATATGTACATATATTTAAACTGCCACTCAGAGCAGTTCACTAGTTTACAGTAAATTACTGTTTGTTTGTTTTTTTGTTTGTTTGTTTTTTTCATCAGGTATTTAAAAAAACTGTAAACTAAGAAAGAACTGATTACTGAAATTATGAATTATTTGAAATGTTTGTCCCAAACAATTAAAATCCCTGCAATAATAAAACATATTCAATAATTTGGTAATAAAAGGATGAATGTAAGTTGTAGGCTTTTAATGAGAAAAATCAGGCCTGGATTTTCTCATTGAATTTGATGTTGCACTTTGAATTTTAGTACTTCCTTATCAAAGTCTTATATTACCTCCTCAGGCTAATTGTTTTTATATTGAACCTTTATGTCTATTGTATGATATTGAAGTTTATATATTGATGTGGGTGGGCGGGTGTGTGTGTGTGTGTGTGTTTGACTAACTCTAGACTGCACTGGACACATGGAGTATTAAGTATACTCAAAGACTGAACCATGATGGGATTTTAGAAGCATCTAACATCATGGGTATCTGTATAGTTACTTTGTAAACAGCCACCAGTTTGGTTAACTTTATATTTGGTAGTAAATATTCTTACATGTTATAGTTTGTGATTATTATAGATAATACACACTTACTTTAAAGAGACATCCCTTTGCTGTACATAGATATTCCTAGATCATTGCAGTGCTCTTTAGTAAGCTGCATGAGTAAGCTCTGAGAAACTCAGAATACATTTTTACAGTCTGGTTGTAAAAAGTTAAAAAAGAAAAGAAATGGACATAAGTACAAATACAGTGAACTATGTATAAAACATGGACCAGTCACAGGGCATTTTTTTTCTTAACTGTTGCAGTGCTTAAAACATCCAACTATATATGAAGTTTACACCTTCACTTTAATTTGTAAAGTCAGCAAATGTTTAATTATTTGTTGACTAGATTTATAACAGAGATGGAATACTTGCAGAGTCAGTATTTGTTAATCTGCTGCAACTTACAAAAGTGTAGATTGCTGATTTCTTGTATGATGCATCTGTTTCATTTATTTGTCTTAATAAATTTAGTATTATTTTCTCTTTCCTCACATTTTAAACTGTTCACAAAAACCCATATGTAATATAATGACTGCTGTTCTGTTACATTTTTATTCTTCATTTTAGCTTGAAAGTAAGTAAGTTGGAGCCATCTTAATAATGTGAACTGTTGGGGGCAAGTAGGGAAGGGCATGAAGGCAAACACTTTGCAACATTTGTTCATTTGTTTTTTACACAGCTATTAAACATTTTTAAGAAGGAGCATTTCCTGAAGAACATCAGTAGAAATTCCTTACTCTGGGAAAGCAGTCAGAAATAAGTAGTCACTGTCTGACTTTAGACAGAGATCTTGGACTGTTGCAGAGTTTTCATTAGTAAGACAGGAAAATGCAGTTTTGAGAGTAGGAGTATTTGTCACCTTGAAACATGAACCATTCTTTCCTGGACTTTATACTTTAAAATACTCATGCTGAAGTTAGGGTTTCTTCTTACTTGTAACCATTGCACTGTACAGATGATCAAGGTGTATCTGCTTCTGGGTGTCCCAAATGTGAGTGTTATACCCTTTTTCTATGATAAGTACAGGCAGCAGAATAAATTCCTTGTAAGGACTAATGACACAGAATTGTAACAGTCCAGGCAAGAACTAATAACTGTGTACTTCACAGATGGAAGATTAACAGGGGGCCTCAAATGGTTTGTCTGATCCATATTTCAAATATGGCAAAAAAAAAAATACTTTGAACCACAAGTGTTACTCTTTACAACACATTCAGATCATTGTCTTATATAATGTTATACCTTTTAACTTATCTCCTCAAGGATTATGGATAAAGTAAAAAATAATGGAGCATCCAAGGCCAGAAACCAAGCACAAAGCTGCGGTAGCATTGTCGCCTCACAGTAAGACGCTGTCCGATTCGATTCTCAGCTAGAGAGTCTTCTGCGTGGAGACATGCATGAATGGGCGCACCTTCGTTGAAGGTTGTATGTCAGGGCTGGTAACTCGGCACGTAAAAATCAACTACCAATCTTTAGCAGACCGGAGTTCCGCTGTGGCGACCCCTAACCGGGAAAAGCCGAAAGACAAACAATCTCTAATTCACTTAAAAGGTAATAAAATAAAAACCCAACACTATAGCTTAGAGGGATAAAACCCTAACAATCACCCGGGTCTCCTGGATTTGATTAGCAACTGGGGCATGAGGTGCTGGCAGAGAGGGATGTGCCTCCCCATTTCAAAGGGAGGGCAGTTATCGTTCCCTACAAGAAGGCATCTTCCTAGAGGGATGTACAGATGAACACTGGGAAGGGGAAATCAAGGGGTAGGTCATAAGTGAAAAAATACCATAGTGGAAGCAGTCAACAGCATGGCCTACCCGTCTACCCAGGATGCCTTTAGGTTCCATGCTGGTCTCAGCCTTAGAACAAAGATAGTCCAGGGGCTGTAGGAGACTGTCACTGTCAGACTCACCAATGGATAAGAACACAGTAGTTAGCTGGAAAGAATGAAACAAAAGACGAACCAAAAAAAAACTGGTTTTGTATCAATATGAATTTTCCTGAACAATAAGAAATCTGAAACTTTTATGTCTGATATTATTGATTGAGTGTAAAGAAAATCTAATTTTTTTATGAGAGATAGAACAAAAGTATGAGGCATTTTTGTAAAATCAGAGACATTTGAGAGGTAACTGGTGAGAGTAACATTCACTGCTGTTATCTTCACAAGAAAGCTCAGTATTGGTCCTTCTAACCCATATGAAAAAGATTAAGGCAATGTATGACCATCCAGCTAAACATATCCCACCTCAGTACAATTGATTTGTATTGGTGTAGTTTTCTAATTATGGACCTGTTCTGTACACTGGTTTAGCGAACAGACTCCCTTATGTGCTCTGAGTAAAAAATATAGGTATGATTGACTGTTATCTATGGTTTATCCACTGTATAATATTTCTAAAGTGCAGCATATAAACTGTGGTAATCAGAGGTGACATAATAAATCCCTAAACAACAGTGCAGTTCATTGGCCTGGAATCTGGTGTCTTGAGGAATTCATGTCAAGTTAGACATTATTATTTTTTTTAATTTAAAAGTTAAACATGAGTTTGATAATTTCATGTCTATTGTTCAACATTGTGCTTTCATTAATACCTGAAATTCTAGATATTGGATGATCAAGTATGCAAATGATATAAAAATTGGAATGCCTGATTACAGCTCCTCACAATATTAACATATTCAATCAATATTTAAGCCAGGTTGCTCTATGGTTGAATCAAAGAAGAAATATGTTTTAAATTTTGGCAGAGTCTTTATTACTTCACATGTGAAACTAGAGCCCATTGACTTATAGAATTTGACAAAATACAAGGACGTCAGTATTACTGTTAGTAATAATTTTAAATTCAGGCCTAAGTCTCAGAAAATCAAAAACAAATCTATTCAAGTTGTTGGTTTAATTCTCAGAAATTTTGATTTAGGGGACAAAGAAGTTCTCAATAAATTGTTTGTTTATATTTGTCTGATTATAGAATATAATATGCTGTTTTGGGTTTGGTATCAAAAACAGGACTTGCATATATTTGTATAGTGTGACATCGAATCCTTGATGTTCATCGTGTTTCACTGTTGCAGTCAATACTCTTGGGTTGTTCTGTTGGCAGGCTACCTGCAGTCGGCCTGAATTCCAAAGTCCTGGTCCGGCGTCGGTTGCTATCGCCTCTGCCCTGATGTCAGTGCGCCAGGAGTATAAAAGATGCAGCCGACGCCATTTTCTCCAGTCTTTCTTGCTGCGCAGTGCCCGAAGCATAAGCAGTTCGCAAGTGCCGGTCGGCCATCTCCTGAAATTTTCAAATCCGAATTTCAGAACCGAAGTCTTCATTAAAGCTAAGTACCCCGTTGGAGAAACTTTTTTCTTGCTCCAGACTGATGTCAGAAAAAGTTAACAATTGTATTTCTTGTGGGAAGCAAATACCTCATAAGGATTTTCATTCTTACTGTATTCCTTGCCTAGGCCCTGACCACGACATTGCTACCTGTCAGTTTTGTGCTAGATTTAATCAACACACTATTAAGCGTCGGTTCAATTTTGCATTTCATTACTTTGGCTGAAGATTTAACTATATAATGCCGTTGGAACAGCCGACAACTGGAGTTTACAAAAAAAGCAAGGACAAGGAAAAGGATAGCTATCTGAGGTCCAAAACCGATGACGAGGCCTCCGTTAGGCCAGTTGCCAGTTCGCCGGTTCTCAGTGAGGCGCTTTCGCAGCCCCTGGCACCCACTACCTCAGAGCCACAGGCCGCTTCCAACTCCCACGTGGAGTTGACTGGGCCTCTGGATACTCAAGGTATTGGACACACGGAAATCATTCCCTCAGATGGGTCCGGAGCCGCTGAGCAGGCATCGGCTTCTGAGGGTGTCTTCAGACCTACACAGTTATATGTTAAACCATATTCAGCTTTAAAGACAAAGACTAAAGCAGTTCTAAAGACAAAGAAACAAGTACAGCATTCTCCTACTCAGACTTCCATGCCAAAAAACAGATGCTTAAAATGGCCGAAGACCTAATTACTTTGATCAGGGGTTCCCATCCCCCCTCCTGATAAGAGGCCTAGGCAAAAGACAAAATATGATTCTTCTGATCAGGTTTCAATTTCCTCTGATTCCTCCTCTGAACAGGGATATTCTTTTCCTCCCTAGGAGGATTCTGATGCTGAAGAATCCATTCCTTCAACCTCTCCTCCTGAGGATTATTCTTTTGGGGAAACCCTGCATACCATGAGGGAGCATTTTCACTGGGAGAGCCAAGATTGCTCAGAATCTAAGAAAAGGCTCAGAGACTTTCTGCTACTTCCTCAGCACAGACCTCTTGCTATTCCACCTGTTCTAGACATTGTAGATGATGTATTTTCAGCCTGTCTCCTGACTCTTTACCCCCTGCACCTGCTAAGCCAGACAGATACTACAGGGTCCCAGACTCTCATAAATTCCTATGTAAAAACCCCGCTGCTGACCCAGAAACTATATCTCAGGGTCCCAATGGGGTCAAGGCTTCCACTGCAAAAAACCCTGTCCCCTCTGATAGGGATTCTAGGGCACTGGACAGATGGAGGAAAAAATTTACACTTCTGCTACCTTGGCTGTAAGGGCTTTAAATTGTCAGTTTCCTATGCTTAAATATCAGCAATACTTATGTCACTGCTTAAACAGAAAATGTTGACAAATTCTGAATGTTCAGAGAACAAGGAAATGCAGGATTTAATGCATGCAGCTGAACAAGTGGGAAAGCATACTTTGCAATGTGGTTATGATTCACTGGAGGCCTCTTGCAGGGCTGCTGTTACAGGTTCTGTTATTAGAAGGCATGCTTGGTTAAAGGAACAGAATCTGCCTGATCATGTTAAAGCAAAATTATTAGATGCTCCATTACAGCATGATACTTTGTTTGGTGCTAAAGCAGAAGAGATGTTGAAGAAAATGGAGGATAAAGCGAAATCCATGCAGACAGTTAAGGATTTCTTACAGGTACAGCCACCCAGATTTAGCAGGAACTGGCCTTCAAAAAATTGGTCCTTTCCATTGTCAGACAGGCCACAAAGAGGCAGATACAGATGTCCCAGAGTCGAATCTCAGCCCCAAGGCTCATACAGACCTAAACAATGGGGTGCTCCTACCTCCAAAAGGGGAGAAGACAAATCACAACCTTACAGGAAACAGTCACAATGACTTTCCTCTGCCAGATCCAAGCACTTATCTTTTGGCAGCCCCCTTAGGGGGAAAACTAGCACTTTTTTCACCAAATTGGCAAATGATTACCCAGGACAAATGGGTCTTGAACATAGTGTCCCAGGGCTACAGATTCCATTCTCACATCCTACCAAGGGCAAAAGGTATGCCAGACAATCAATGGGCAAAGGCACAAAAGCAAATTACATCCCTCGTGGACATGAGGGCCATTCAATGAGTACCACAGCAAGAGCAGGGGCAAGGATTTTACTCAAGACTTTTCCTGGTACCCAGAAAGGACAAAACCTGGAGACCAATACTGGACCTGTCTATACTAAACACGTTTCTGGATGTTCCAAAATTCAAGATGTTGACTCTACAGCAGCTACTGCCCATGCTGGGCAAGAAGGCTTGGCTCATAACTTTGGACCTAAAAGAGGCATACCTGCATGTCCCAATCAGACAATCTTGCAGAAGATACCTCAGATTCATAGCTGGCTCAATGCACTACCAATTCTCTGCACTGCCCTTTGGCTTATCTACTGCACCCAGGGTCTTCACAAAATGCCTGGCACCAGTAATTGCATTTTGCAGACAAAGAGGAATTCAAATATATCCCTACTTGGACAGCCTTATTCAAGCAGAGAACAAAAACATTCTTCTAAAGCATCTGGCATTTGTAAAAAGATTACTAATTTGCCTAGGGTACACAGTAAACAAAAAGAAATCAAAACTAGTACCCTTTCAAGAGATAATATTCCTGGGTGCAAGCTTAAATACAACTGCCCAGGTGGCTTATCTCATGCCAGACAAACAAAGGCAACTGACTTCTTACTTCAAAAAGTTGGCAACAAAGACCCAGTTATCTGCAAGGAAAATCCTGCAGGCCTTGAGCTTCATGGCATCCTGCGTTCTACTAATTCCATATGCCAGTCTGCATATGAGGAAACAACAATTGTATCTAAAAGTGTTTGGACTCAGCATTGCCACAGCCTGGAGACAGTAATTACCCTCATTCCCTGCCTGCAACAGGAGTTTTGATGGTGGGCACAGGCCTGTCACCACAACAAGGGTCTGCCATTCACTTTACCCACAGCCAGACAGACACTAACAACGCTTGCATCAGATTATGCCTGGGGGGGCCCATAAGGCAGGAAAATGTATTCAGGGCACATAGCCCGCAAGCCAGATGCATCTTTATATCAATCAAAAAGAGATGCTAGCTGTACAGAATGCCCTGACAGCTTTCAAGGATCTACTTCATCCAGGACAGCTACTGATAAAGATGGACAATACAACGGTCATGTGGTACATAAACAAGCAGGGAGGCACACATTCCTACCCCCTCGCAGACAAGCAATGACCTTGTGGGACACAGCATTGACTTATCAGGTTCACTTGCAAGCACAATTCCTGTCAGGAAAAACAAATACTCTGGCAGATGAACTAAGCAGAAACCTCATGGATCCCCACGAGTGGAAACTGGATCCACAAGTCTTCAGCATGATAACAAGGAAATGGGGATGCCCAGACATAGATCTATTTTCCTCCCCTCACAACTGCCAATTACAGAGATTTTGCATAAGGAGTTATCACAAACAAGCATGGAGAGTAGACGCCCTATCCTTCAGCTGGAAAAACCTAACAGTATATGCCTTTCCTCCACTGCCTTTCCTCCCCAAGGTACTCCTAAAGGTCAGACAAGAGAAGCCAAAAATGATACTGATTGCACCAGACTGGCCACGCCAGCACTTGTATCCAATCCTAAAGAGCTTGTCTCAAGGTCCAGCATGGATATTGCCTCAAACTTCTCACTTGCTGACCCAACAAAACAATCAAATCATGCACAGCCAACTCAGAACCTTAAATCTGGCAGCATGGCGGATAATGTAGCCATTCAGAACACTCCTCTTTCAAAAGCTGTTATGAATGTTATCCTGGAGGTCGGGAGGCCCAGTACCAGAAAATCTTATGCAGAAGAATGGAAGAGATTCTGTGCTTGGAACCAGGAACAAGGCATTGACACGTATGTACCAAATATTCCTGAGATGCTGGACAAAGGCCTTTCCTTTTCATCAATTAAGATTCATGCCTCTGTCATTTCAGCCCATTACAATATGGAACCACCTATCTTTTCTCATCCTTTAATAAGGCAGTACCTCAGAGGGGCCAAGAACATTAGGCCTCCAAGGAGAGCACCAATACCGGCATGGGACCTCAATTATGTCTTGGAAAAGCTCACATTGCCTCCTTTTGAGCCAGCCTCAACAGCTGATATAGAATTATTATCCTGGAAAACAGCTCTGCTCCTAGCAATAACCTCTGCAAGACGAGTCTCGGAGTTACAAGCACTCATGGCTGTGGAACCTTTTATCATTTTTCATCCAGAGAGGGTTTCTCTGAGGACAAACCCTACATTTATGCCTAAGGTGGTGTCCAGTGTGGCTCTCAACCAAACCATTCATTTGCCTACCTTTTTATCCAAACCCACAGAACAAGGGTGAGAAAATTCTGCATTCTTTGGACATACACAGACAGCTATGCTTCTGCTTGGACAGAACTAAAGCTTTCAGAAAGACTGAGCAACTTTTAGTGGCATATGCTGCAGGATCACAAGGAAAGGCTATCTCAAAACAGACTATTTCTAAATGGATAGGTCATTGCATTCATTTCTGCTATTCACAGCATGGCAAATCAGTGCCTAAGGGCGTTAGGCCTCATTCCACCAGAGCAGCAGCCACTTCAGCAGCCTTCCTCAGAGGAGTACCAAGCAAAGACATTTTAGAGGCTGCAACTTGGAGTTCAGTGCACATTTTTACAAAGCACTGCTACTTACCTCTTAACTCTAAATCCAGAGCAGGCTTTGCCACTGCAGTTCTGCAGGGCCTCATAGCCTCTCCTAATCCTATTTAGCTCAGCCTCCCATCCTCAGCTTTGGGATTCAACCCAAGAGTAGTGACTGCAACAGTGAAACACAATGAACATAGTACAGTTGTGTACCTACCATAAATGTAGATGTTCGAGTGTATTCACTGTTGCAGTCCAGGTTACCCTCCCTCCATTCCCCTTCTTTTGCTGGGATTTATCTGTATTTTCTCTACTCTATACAACCTATGTGGTGTATTTGCTTGGTAGATGAAGGAAATGTTACTTTAGTCCATGTATGTTTATTGGCATAATATATTTAGCCTACCTTTTTGGGGACACCTGACATCTGGGGCAAGAAAAACTGAAGAAAATGGCGTCGGCTGCATCTTTTATACCCCTGGCGCACTGACATCAGGGAAGAGGCGACAGCAACCGATGCCGGACCAGGACTTTGTAATTCAGGCTGACTGTGGGTAGCCTGCCAGCAGGATAACCCAAGAGTAATGACTGCAACAGTGAATACACTCGAACATCTACATTTATGGTAGGTACACAACTGTACTTTTCCAACATCTCATAATATTGAACTGAAAGTGGTTGAATTTATATTAGCGAATGTGAGTATACATTCGGTAATATGAAGTCAACTTTCTGAATAAAGATTGCGATACAGTGTGGATTGGGAAATTTATCATTTTCCTCAATGTAGTGCGATCTTGGAGTTGGTATATATAATATGCAGTTCAAATGTCAATCACCGTGTTTATCACGTTCAAAATTTGTTATATACAAATCCTTTAATCAAAAAATGTTCTGCAAAATCCTGATTATGAAAGTAAACTGCAGTTTCATTTGTATAGTAAGGGTGATTTATTACAACTGGAAGGTATAAAACATAAGTTCACTAAGAAAATATCAGAGATTAGTGATGATTCAAACCAGTCTAGGCTTGAGAGTCTATGTCTTTTTTCAATTAGTTACAGGTATTTAAGGGGAAAACTCTTTTTAGCCTTCAAAGCATTAATAAATGAAGAGCTGCATCATATGTTAAATACTGAGTAACTGGACTTGAGCAAGGCAACAAGATAAATAATCTGTATGTACAGAATTCCTAAAAGTAGAATTGTCTTGAAAACTAGATATTTAAACCAACCTGTGGTTATGTTGTGGGATAGGTTATCTTTATTTATTAGACAATTGAGCTCATTATAACTTTATAAAAAGCAGTTAGACACATGGATGTATTCTAGAGTCTTTCCTTTTATTAAGGAACCTCATTCTAAATTGTTTTTTTGCCCTAATGCAATTTTAACTGAACTGTTGAACTACTGAACTATTCTAAAGCAAAAGGAGTCTGTCAGTCTGTTAGAACATGATGATCAAAAGTGCTGTATAGAGCTATCATATTATGAAGTCTTAAGACTTTTTTATTAGTTTAAGAAGATTATTAAGCACCAGAAAATGATGTTTCTGTGTAGTGTTTTGTTATAAAACTGTAAGAGTTTAATGGAATTCAGGAAACTGCAAGAGGACACTGCATACCAACTGTGTAGTATCATAATTTGCATCATCCTGGAATGTCAGTTCTCTCTACTCTTTTTTCCTTATTTTTCCCACTGTCATCTGCCAGCCATTAGTTTCCCACATGTAGGAATATCATAGTAACAACCATTAGGGATTTTTAGCTTTTAACTTAACTTGTGCTATTTTCCTGGTATGTGTGCTGCTGCAGAAGTGGGTCCCACTGCTGTGATCAGTAACAAATGCATACTTCCACATATGCCATTTCTGGTTACAGTGCAATGCAGAGTCATTGTACTCAGAGTCTCTTTTTTAACATCTGGTGAACCACAATGCCATCCCCCTGAGACTGTGAGCAAACTTTAGCTTCTTACTCACAGGTACTCTTCATGGTAGCTCTTCTAGTGACTGTGGTTTTATTTGAACACAGGTACTCTGTGACACAGTCAGGGCTTCGTTTCTGTATGTCATGGAGCCTGTAGTTCTTACCTACCTTTTCAGCAGATACAGTAATTTCCATGTACTGCGATCACTAGCCTGCTGGGGATCACAAAAAGGCTGAGGGTGGTTCTAACCAAGGCTGACAGGGGGAAAATCCATGCATGATTTTTACACTGAAAGTGAATCTCTGTACCTACTGTAGAAAGTTTGTGGCCAGAGTTATCCCTGTCATATTAGAGGACTGTTGGCCAACATCTGGAGTGCTGTATATATGTCTGAAATCCAGACCTAAGAAGAGGTACACCAGTGATTGAAGAAATGTTAAAGAATCACCAATGGAGGTATGTATGGGGGTAGGGAAATACCATATGGCCTGGACAAGAAGGCAGGCTATTCAATTATTTAATTATTTGTTATACAAGAAAGAAGTGTAGGGAGTTATAGAATATATGGCATAGACTTGAAAGGACTGTTAGAGGCAACTTGGAAAGGTTGGAGAAAAAGAAGCCATGACTAAGAAATGAAAGAAACAACAAGTCAGTGAAGAAAAGTGCTGTTTTACAGTTCAGTTGATAACACTGTTGGACAGCTTAACCCACTGAATCATAAACTGTGCCTTGGCTGATGGATTTAAAAAGACTTTAAGATATATACAGAAGAAAAGCCACGGTATGAGAGAACATTCATGTTGATGTATATTAGTTTGAAAATCCATAGCTTTATATGTCCTCTCTCTTGCAAGTTTGTTTGTTCTTATATGTTGTTAAGAAAACAATCAAATCTAAAATAAGCTGTGGCTTTAACAATATTTGAGAAGAGTAGAAATAAAAATAAAGAACTAAATAAATAAAAGCCAAGCTGAAATTAGTTTGAGTGTAAATGCTAACTTTACTGAAACTGTTCAGATAGTTGGTAAGCACAACTGTTTACTCACACAGTCTTCATCAGACCCTCTTCTAGTAAGGTCATCGTAAGAATTGTGCATATGCAGCTGTCATCTGCTTTACAAAAGACATAATTCAAATGGTTAAAATAACCAGTAAATACAAATAAATAGGAACACATGCAATTTGCATTTAAAAGACAATATCCTAAGAACTAAATAACCAATAAAGTGGTATTAGCACTCCCTAGTATAATTTGAAAATTCGTAATAGTGATTCCTGGAATTATAAAAAGAAGAAGAAAATACAGAACTGACAGCATTTGGAGAAAATCGCCCATCTCAACCCCCCCCCCCCCAAACACACACATCTTTAATGATTTTCCAGAAATCCGCACATTGTATGAGGAATAGACAAAAAATGTGAGGCAAACATCTAGCCAGTCTGCAAAACTGTTAAAAACCAGTTAAAAGTTATGGTACCAGCATTTGTATATGCATGCCAATACTGCACTGGCAGCATACATTTCATCTTCTTTGCTAAAGAATTCTTGATAAAGACAAAACTAATGGGAGAACAAATGTCCAAAATCAGAGACGATTTTTAAATAATGCTCTTGAAATTCATTTAAAAGGTTACTAGAATAACAGGTTTTGCATCAATATCAAGTTTTGAACAATATGAAGCAAGAAGCTCTATAAAGTCTGATGTTATTAACTGTAATCTGCAGTTAATTGACTAAAAAAGAAAAAGTTCTTACCCACGCATGAATTGGTTCAGTAATACTCATATTTATGGGGCCCTGATAAGATGAAGTATTTAGGAGTATAGATTAAAAAGGCTTCTGTTATGGCAGGTAAGGAAATATGAGAAGAGACTAAAAAGATTATATAAAAACTGAGAAACTTGGAAGCTGTTTTGATGGATATGGATAGCAAGATACAAGCAGTGAAAATGTTTTAGTCCTTTTAAATTTATATAGGGGTCACACACAGTTTTTTCAACCAAAGGATAAGTTATGGACAATAATTAATAAAGAAATGAAGAAATGTATCTGGGAGGGGAAGAGGATAAGAGTTAAGTGGGATAAGTTGGTTCTTCCAATAGAACAAAGTGGTTTAGGATTACCTGATTTGAAGGGATGTTTTAGAGCTACACAGTTATGGCTCATATACATAACACAAACAGAAGGTTATAATTCAGAATGGAAAGGGATGTCGAAAATGGTGCAATTTTGGAAGCAAATCCTTAAGGAGATTAATAACAACCGTACAGTATATTATATTCATAAAGGAGAGTAAAGTACTCTAAAAACAAAACCAAAAGGAGAAGGAAAAGGAGATTTTGGCAATAGAATGACTGCAGATAGGGGTACAGAAAATAGGCAAGAGGGGGGATTTAATTTACAAGGCAAAGGAGCTAAGGCATTGGGAGCAAATAACTAGAGAGGGAATGATAATAGAGTGAGATGAGGCCAAGAAGACATTTGGATTGCAGACTATAGACTGCCTTCCCTTGATATCAGAGTACAAGCAAAGAGAAAAAGAAATGGGAATTTTAAGTGAAAGATCTGCATTGGAGGAGTTTTTAGTCAGATATAGAACAGAAGCTGCCTTTAAAAAGGGATAATTAGTAGGGCATATAAAATATTGCACGATAACTACATTAATCAATCAGAGGAGGTCAAAAAAGATTGGGAAGAGAGATGGGAAAAGCAATTTAGAAAAGAACAATGGGAGGACATATGTATGGCTCCCCAATATGTAACAAAGTCTAGAAGGTTTAGGATCTTTGCCTTGATGTGCTTATAAGCAAATAATTTACACCCAAAGCAGATTTCAAAGACTTTTTTTCTCAGATACGTAGCAAATTTTTGAGCTTCGATACAAGATTTAGATTGCCTACACTTAGCAAGATCTTAAGTTTAAGTTTAATTCTGTTGACTGCCAAAAAAGCAATTACTAGAAAATGGAAATCAGAGTCTAAGCCAACTGTATCTTAAGTACTGAATATTATAAAACAGATAAAAGAATGAAGAGAGATCTTTAGAAAGGGGAAGGAGCAAACTACATAGAAATAAATGGGAATTGTGGGAGCAATACATGCAGAATAATGTTCAGGAGGAGGAGTGAGGATTAATTGAAGGCAGGAATTCAGCAATTTATGTAATGTTGTAATGATGGCAATTACAAAGAAAGAAAAGATATGCAATATGTAATGTACTTAAATGGAAAAAAATGTTAATATGGTTTGTTTTCTGTTAAAGTATGATTTCCTATAAGTGATAATTTACTAAAAAAAATTTAAAAAATCAAATGTTTGTGGGGACAGGACAAAAATATGAGGCAAAATCAGCCTGGGCTATTCTACATAAAATGGACAGTGTGCATTAGTTTGACTGTAGCAAGCTGCTTATTATATTTGTATCAGACAGCTTGCTATGGTCTCAAAGTAGAAAAGCTTTTTTTTCCTCTGTGGTCTTCAAGGTGAAGACCTTTTTTTCCTTGCACCTGAAGTAGACAGGGGTGACAACTGGCAAGTGCCAGTGATGCACGTGAGCAGTACCAGCATTTGTTATTGACATGCCAGTACTGTATTTGTGGTCATGGCTGAAGCTCTGAAAAGTTCATTGTGTGGTGATTTGACTCTAGCAAAATTTGTAGCAAGCATCTTGTCATCATCAAAAGTAGAAGAGCCCCTTTTTGTTTCAAAGTGAAGACCTTTTTTATCCATAGTTCTGAAATGCAGATTACAGTGACAAGTGTGGAGAGCCCCAATTACATGTGGGGCCCTATGGTATCCAAACAATTAAACTGGGCTTTTGTTGGCTCTGCATATGAGAAGAAAACTAAAAAAGACTCTACGTTGTTACATAGATTTTTTTTTTTTTTTTTTACATTTTAGGCATTGCTTTAGAATGGTAATGTTCTGTCTCCAGCCACATGAAATAAGCTTGCATGGTTCAGTGTTTTGGGGAACTGACACACAATGGAACATTCAGAAACTGCTATAAGGGAAGAATCTGGTGCTTCACCTGCTATTTCCATGGAAATGAGAACCTTTTCTATAAAGAGAGACCTAACTAATCAAGGAAATCCGTTGCTGAATTTAGAACTACATGTAGCACCTGAGAGATGTACATTGCATCAAGTGAGTACAAGTAATGATTTAAAATTTGAAGAAATCATAAGAGACTTTACATTTAAAGTTAATAAGTTAAAAAAGTTACAATGGCAGAGAAATCATTTCGAAGCCTGTTTAAAATTTGGCATAGTACCAAGTGGAATGAGGGTGTTTTGTATGCCCTCACAAGGTGAACACTATCCAGAGTTACTAGCCAAATGGCAGCATATCAACATAAATACAGGCTTTTCATATATGAAATTACTTCTGGAATTTTTTGCACCAGAGGAAGAGAAACTCACAGCAGAAGTGGGTGTTTTACAAATGCAATTAGAGACTGAATTTAAAGGAGAAAGATTCACTAAAAAACTAGACGAGCTATACTGTGCTTTTTCAATGACTGACCAGAGGTTACAACAAACAAAAGTAAAAAAGCTACAGCGCGACTATAAAGATTTCACGACCGGTAACATCTTCATATGGCCGAGAGAGGAAAGAGGAGAAATCCATTCCAATGTCTCTTTAACTGAGACCAACACGTCATATGTGGAAGTGATGTGAGGTAGAACCACGCTGAATAGCGCTCGAAGAGCGCAAGAGGCTTTTCGTTTGACCAACAGTAATGAACAATTAGTTAGGTCTAAACAAAGTAACTTGGTGGAAATAGTGAGTTCAAATTTAACTACGGAACCTCTGGGAGAGAGGACTATACAACGTTCTGAATCAGAAGAAACAACGAACGTTTCTGTAGTAACCGATGTTCCAAATGCAGCAGTTACCCAATCTAAGGACTTGGGTGCAAGGTCCAAGACAAATGAAGCAGTGCAGCAGGGTGAGTGTTTTTTAGCCCAACTGCCAGCTCCAATGAAGAAAAAAGGAGAATGGAAGAGAGCCAGCAGCGAAGGCAGAGGGGCAAAAAAGAGAAGGACATCAAATTGACTGGTGATAATATTGTTTATAATTTATCTATGTTCTTAATGATGATGAATTCTTTGTTTTAAACAAAGGTATGTCCTTCGTACCAAGTAGAGAAAGCTGTTTTAATGAAATAGTCATGGATATGATGTTTTATGGTAGAAAAGTATTGTTGCAAAATTTATTTAACCAACAAAATAGACAGCATATGTTGAGACAACCTAGTACATTCATGCCACCGCTCAATTCTACCATGCAAATGTTTCTTAAAGTATGTGAAGCTGATTTATATAAATATTTGGAAGAAGGTAAAGATCAGAAATATTTTAATTTAACAAATACACAAAAACAAGCATTAATAAATTTACAGAACAATGATAATATCATAATAAAACAGGCAGATAAAGGTGGAGCGGTTGTTATATTAAATAAGGATGATTATTATTTTAAATTAAATAATTTATTAATAGAAGGTAATACCTACTTGAAAATTAGTCCATTAGAACTTAACAACATCATAATAGGAGTTCATAACAGTATTAAATGTATGTTGGATAACAATACTATAGACCAAGATCTTAGTGAATTTCTATTAATAGAATATCCGGTAACACCTATTTTCAAAGCACTACCCAAGTTACATAAAAAATATAAAGATCCCCCACTGAGACCGATAGTCTCAGGTAGAAAATGGGTAACTGAAAATGTATCTATTTGGTTAGAATATACTTTAAAACCATATACAACAAGAATAATAGAAATTCTGAAAGATACACAACAATTCTTGGAAGCCATAAAAAATGTTGATATATGTGGAAAAGAAGTATTAATGGTCACCTTAGACATTGTAAATTTGTTTACAGTGATAGCAAATGAATATGGCATGAATGCTGTTTGTGAACTATGCAAAGAAATGGGTGAATCAGATGATAGGAAATTATTTACAATAAGAAAATGTTTGAATTTGGTTTTATCTAACAATGTATTTATATGCAATGACAATGTATATAGACAAACACAGGGGGTAGCCATGGGCACCCCCTGTGCTAATACATATGCAAATTTGGTTTTGTCATTTTGGGAGAGATGTTTTGTGCTAGGGGGCCAAAACAGATGGAAAAGGCATCTATTTCTTTATAGACGTTTTGTGGACGATGTTTTTATTTTATGGGAAGGGGAAAAGAGAGAACTAGTACTTTTCATAGAATATTTGGAACATACCACAACTTTTTTCAAATTTTCTCTCACATGCTCAGATGAAGCTATAGATTCTCTGGATGTCAGAATTAAAAAAGAAAGATCTGACTTTGTTACTTCCTTGTTTCAAAAAGAATGCTGGAAAAATAATTTACTTACTTATAATAGTATGCACCCCAGACATACATATAAGAATATAATAAGGGGTCAGGTAAGTAGAGCCTCAAGGCTTTATACTAAAGATAGTGATTTTGATGAAGAATTGATGAATATGGAACATATTTTTAAAAATAGAGGTTATAATGAGAGGTTGATAGTAAGTGAATTAAGTCAGGGTAATATACATAGAAAATCTGTATCTTCATTAAAGACAATTTCATCAGATGAGCAACATGGCCATAAATTTGCATTTGATAGAATGAAATTCACGTATAGCAGTAATATACATGGTGTATGTGACATTATTAAGAAAAATTGGCATATACTTTTATCTGATGATAAAATAAAAGAAATAGTAGGGATAGAACCCAAATTTGGATTTAGAAGAAATAAAAATCTGAAAGACATTTTAACACAAGAAAAGAGTAACCACAAGAAAAGTTCCATTTGTCAAGTAGGTACAAAACCATGTGGGCTACGCAAAGCATGTCACTGTACTAATAAAGAGATTGTTTTTAAGCATCCAGTAACAGGGAAATTATTTCATTTTAAAGCAAAAGCCAATTGTAGAACAAAGAATATAATTTATTTAACTGAGTGTCAGCAATGCAAAGCATTTTACGTGGGAAAAACAAATAATATGTTTAAAGTTAGAATTCTGCAACATCTTTCATGCATAAGAACTAGAAATATGCACAATGCACTTTATAAACACATAGAAGTAAAAATTGATCATCAGTTTAGATTTAGAGCTATTGCAAATGTATTTCCTAGTATAGGAAAGGGTAGCCTAGTAGATGCCACTGAGAGAGAAGACACAAAGTGGATAATTGAGCTTTTAGCTCATAGGACACCAGGACTAAATGAATTTGTTCTTATGAAACCTGCCCTCAAAGATAGAAGGGTGCAGTATAAATTTTGATTGGGTGGAAACTGTTTTGAATTAGGTATTTAAATGTGACTAAGATTGTTTTTATTTCATCTGAAGAAGGGCAGAGCCCGAAAGCGCTTATCTGTGTTAAAAACTGCTTGTTGAATTTTGCCTTGTCATATTAAATTAGTGTTTTATCGAAGGATTGTGGTGGTCTACATTGGTTTGTTTGCTAATGGTTCAGTGATGTATGGTTGCCAGTGTCCCCATACAGATATACTGAAGTAGCTTATTATGTTATTTTTGGCAATAGGTCTAGTGTGACTTTTTGAAGCCTTCTGCAGTTTGTAACACTTGGATGACCCTTTAATGATTGTTCTCAGTTCTGTTCAACTCAAAAATTCCTCTATCTATGTGTTTAGGAGTATGTGTGCTTCCTCTGTGTGCAAGTTTTGGTGTCACATGCTGAACTACAAGGACACACCTGCTGTGTTTAGTTCTTTTCAGTTACTTTTGCAGTTCAGTCCTCAGTTCTAAAATTCATTAGAAGATGATTTCAGCAAAAGATATCTAAAAATGCTTAAACCTTCGTACTGTTCCTGTTGTCATCTGACCACTAGCCATGACCAATGCTTATACTGCCTTTACTGCCCATGAAAATCATAGGATCATAGGAGGTTGCTATGCTATTGACCCAGAGGTCATTTCAAGCCTAGCTGTTTCATTCTAATGTAATACCATGGATATTCTAGTCAATACCCAGGATTGTATTTAGTAATGACTGCCCATGTCTATGAGGGTTGTGGGCTCTATCCCCTGGTAAGAATTTACAGTACCCCATCCACTCGTCCAGGTTCCTTTTGAACAGTGTCATAGAGGTGCTCGGCTTCACATGAATTGACAGCCTATTCCAAAGACATGGCAGTCTCTCAGAGACAAATCTCTTCCTCCAGCACATCCTATTCAAATTGCAGGCCATATTTAGGTACCTGGAACGGGTAGCTCTAGTACCATTTGATTTATGGATGTGCAGCAAATTAATTAGGTTTGGGTCAGAGATTCTCTATAAGCCAGGCATAAGTCTCTCCTAAGAAGTCTGTTTGATAATGAGTATAGTGACAGGGACTTTAGTCAGTCTGTGTAAGGCACAGACATATACTAACATTCCTTGATCTTCTTTGTTAGAAACATCTGAGATCTCTCCATTTGCTGCAGGTGCTTTGTGTGGTACATGCCAAAAGGGGTATTATACCCAATTGTGGGCCTGATTAGTGACAAGTATAGAGGGGTTATAACCTCCTTTGCTCTAGAGGCAATGCCTTTGTTAATCAAGTGTTTTACACAGAAATCCTTCTTTACTACAGTAGACACATGGTGGTCAAATTTAAGGTCTCAGTCTACTTGTGATCCCAGATCCCTTACCACTTTGTAGGTACATAGGGTATTGTTTTATTTTGGTAGTGTGAAGGGACTTTGCTTTTAGCAAACGGAATGATGATGCATTTCTTTGCATTTAGTTTTGCATCATGACTAAGACACCAGTCGTTGGTCTGGGTAAGACCCTCCTGACATATACTAACATAATTTGGGGATTCAATAATTGCACCCAGTTTTCAGTTGTCTGCAACGTGGTCAGCCACAGCCTGAACTTCTAAGAAGTATATACCAAAGAGTAGGGGGCCCAGCACTGACCCTTGTGGCACCCTGTTGGTGACAGGTCTGCTGGTTGATGTGGAATCACCCACTTTGATAGTGTGTGACTTGGTTGTGAGCCAGGTGGCATCCCATCCTACAACAAAGGGGTTTACATTCAGTTTGCTAATTTTATTGGTAATGCCTGAGTGTGAGATTGTGTTGAAGGCCTTGGCCAAGTCCAGGTATGCTGTGTGGACAGATTTACCCTTGCAATGGCCCTGATCACATTTTCAAAGAAATCCACCAGGTTTAACGGGCAGGATCTGCCCTTGACGAAGCCATATTGGGTCAGATCTAAGGTTTGGAGGTTGCATATGTCTTTGTTTATGAGGTTCATGATGATACATTCCATGGCCTTACAGATAAGTCTGGTCTGACTTATGGGTCTATAATTCCCTGGGTTTGTTGCTAAGCCACCTTTGTGGAGGGGAATAACTGTTGCTGTTCTCCATTCCACAGGAACATAGCCTGTGGTTAGGCTGATTGAATAGGATACTTAACAGTGATGCTAGTTCATGTTTTAGTTTGTTTAGAAGGCAGCCTGGGATGCCGTCTGGTCCCATAAAGACTGTATTTTTTGCCTTAGACAAGGCTTTAATGACTTGCTCTTTGGATATGTGGGGGGTTGGGACAAGGTTTGTGATAAGTTTGAAGGGGTTAAGGGAGTGAAATTTTCATCAGCTCTGTCCACCATCAGGTTTGCTATCTCTGCGGGATCAGTGTGTGTGATACAGTTAGTCACTATTTCAGCAAATGCTTGGGTTTTACGTTTTTAGGCTGTGTATGTAGCTGTAAAAGGCCTTATGGTTATCCTTGGCTGTGATTGCTAAGTTTTTCTCAAAGTTACCCTTGGATGATTTGACATACTGTTTTATTTGTCTGTTGAGGCTGAGGATGGTGCTTTTCCACTCTTGGGGCCTCACCTCAATTTTCTTAGACAGCAACTTTTTGCATTTGTTGTAAAGTTTTTTGATGACAACACATTATATAGCATTGCTAAAACTGATGGTCATTTAACCCAGCAACCTACAGCAGATAAAAAAAAAGCTCAATTCCTACAGCACAGTAAGGACAATGACTGTAGAGGGGTACTCAACACAGGAAGACCCTTCAGTTGATCTAGGGCAATGACATATATAAGAGAAAGTCAGGAATTCTGAGACCAGATATTGTTCAAAGCTGTGCTCACTCATGAAACATCCTCATATTAATTTTGTATTATAAGTTCTCTTTCATATATGGGGGCAAATGTAGTCAAACTTGCAATCATTTAGGAACATGGGTTGTGCAGCTATGGTAATTACCTTGGAGTATCTGTCATACATGTCAGGACCAACTCTTCTACTTCTAAGAATCTTGGCCATGACTGCACATAAGCAATTGACATGGGACAGTCCCTGTCATCCCCCTGCTCAGGCTCAGTGCCTCATCTTTGGATAAGGGAGTCTGTTTCTCTGGCCTCCCCAATGCTTAAGGCAATGCTCACTGTCTAAGGTTCAGAAGACTGCTGAGAGTCCTTCCATACTAAAACTGATGATAGGAACATCTCAGTTATTGGACATGAAAGTGTTTTTTGATTCCAGATGGGACTTGTCCTCACAAATATGCACACTTAGCATGGTTTGGTCCCAGCATCACATCAGACTTAGTGCATGCACGTCATGAATAGGCAACTCCTGTGGCCTGCACTGACCTGAATATCTGGACCTCATTACTAAACACTCAGTGCTTGCTTGTCATTCAGTCACTATCTCCCATGCCAGGTGTTCCCAAGCCACCCATGTCTGGAATCAGGGGAAGGAAAGGGTCTCATTTATCATCAGCATCATGGGAAGAGGACTGTGAAAATCCAGAGATCCTAGTACCTGAGACAGACAAAGATAATGATACCTCTAATCCATGTAGTACCCTTCTAGATTACAAGAGGTTAAAGGCCACTATGGTCTCACCAATTGCTTCTCTAACTTCTGACAAGAAAGTTGAGTAGGAAGTACAAGTAAACATGGGACATGTCCCCCCATTTGAATGTCTCCTAATGGATGACATCTTTGGTAGCCTGGAAGTGTACAAAAGCACTTTCTGCTCCCAAGAAATGCATAACCTCTATATTCCTCTGTCAGAGTGGACTGACTTACTGACTTATCATTCCATGGAAAATTACACAAGTGTCAGACAACAAATGCTTTGAGTCATTGACCTGCCATTCAGTTCAATACTACAGACAAGGAGGGCAAGATTGTTTTCTGTTTTGTCATTATAGGACTGTTGTTCTCACATCTTGTTTACAATTCTTCATCGCTGGACTAAGCTCTGGACTAGCTTGTCAGCTTCCGTGCATATTGTATTAAGTAGCAATGAGTTGAACAGTGGGCATCTGCATAGCTTGCTGTAGCTTTTACTGTGTTGGTGGTGTAGCTGAGACAGAAATCAAGTTATATGCATATGTAGAATGGCATGGCTCACTCTATCCTCATTTGTGGCTGTACTGAGGCAGGCCAGAGCATATATATTTTTCAGTAAACTCCACAGGATCTGGATGAAAATTTCCTAAAAGAGGAAGTAGGCATTTCTGAGAGTGTTTTTGTAATGCTCACAGGAGCCCTGGTACTTCTCTAATAAGGCAGCCCAATTTTCCAAGAAGAAGAATAAAAAAGACTCACCACAGGATGAGAAGGCCCTCAAAGTACCAGATTTTTGTTTATTTATTTATGTAGTTATTTGTTTGTTTGTCCATCCTTTGATAAACAGTAAAGTCCGACTCAGCCAATGGCACTTATTCAGTGGCAGCCTGGAGAGAAGATTAAATATTTTACAATGAGTTGGGGAGAAAGGCTCCACAAAAACACACATAAAAATATTTTACAGTAGCTGATAAGTAATTATATACAAGGGGATAAAATGCCCACAACAAATAAAGACACAGATTAAAATACATTTACGTAAGTATTACTTAGACACATTGTGATCACGAATGCCATATGTACTGCAAGTAGCAAGATACACAGCAGAAGTGGCTAGCATATGTCAAGTAAACTAATGCACAATTATTCAACATATTGACTGTATTTCTAATAATGTAAGGAGGTGAAAAATAATAAAATATTCTGTTGCCAAAGTAGACAGAGAAATAGAATGAGATGAGGAGTAATGAGCAGGAGGGAAAATTAAGGACACGGAGAGAGGGTTGATTATTAGAAAGATAAGAATGTTATGGAAAGACACAAGAGAGGAAAATAAATAGTAGTAACTGTTGGCTGAAGAGGTAGAAGAGCATACTTTAGTAGTATGATATCATTAATAAAGCTTATTTTGATGTTGGGCCATTACTACCTGCTAAGATATGGAGGTGTTAATGAATTTAGAGTGAGAAAGGCATAGTTATAGTGAGTAGGCAGTCATGCATCTTATTTGAGGGTTGTGCATGCACAGTTCCAGGTGTCAGACTGGTATTTTTACACTGGTCTTGAAACTGGAAAGGTTCTAGTATGTTTAAGAGATAAGGGGATGGAGTTCCAGGAGTGGGCTGCATAGATGGAGTAGAGAGGTTGCACCTGACATGTATGGTTTGTAGGTACTGACGAGCATTTTAATTCCAGACTGAAGTGACCTAGCAGGGGTGTATTTGTGTGCAATAAGTCTAGTAGGACTTTGCTTTGTTCTGGTTTATATACTAAATTTGTAGACTAGGAGTACTTGGGTGTAAGGGAGTTGCTTGGGTAAGTCAAGCCAGTCAAGCTGTTTTAGCTGTTTTTTGTTGGTGATACCTAACAGCGATTCCTTGGTCTATTGGCATTTTCATTTTGGATTATTGGTCATATTTCAGTGCCTTGTGCTGTTTTGTTTGTGGACTTGCTGTTTTAGGGCTAAGCACTGATGGGTTCTGTTTGATGAGTTAGTGGCAAGTTTTGCTGTTTTATTGTAGGACTGATTTAGTTTATTTTGGTTGGAAGCTTAAAGGTTAAGCAGTACTGGGGAACCATAGTGGGGTGTAGGAGTGTGGAGGCCAGGAGTTTCCTGGATGAATCAGTTAAGTAGTTTTTTTCTTTATAGTGCCCCTATATTTCAGGTTATCATCAACTGTTGTGCCCATTAGCTTGGTAGTGTTGCCTTTCCTGGCTGTACTGAAGATGGTTGTCTCCAGTCCTGACTGCTCTGCATCAATGTCCAGGGCAGACCAGTTTTCTGAGTCTACTGCATCTTTGAGCACCATCACCATAGACCACTGCATTTCAGACATGTTACAGGATAAACATTCCTTAAAGATATAACTTCATCTCCAAGAAAGAGTGCCACTCAGGATCAAGGAATTCTTTGCAGACCTCATGGAAAAGGCCATTTGAAAGGAGATTTATTACCTTTTCAAAGAGTGACACAGAATTTTGTTCCTATCTTTTCTTGTCATGAAGGAAGTGGGACATTTCTGTATCATCCTGAACCTGTACAGGTTCAACAAACACATCCAGTGTATGTCACATTCCAAATGGTGACCATCCACAGAGTCATATTCCTACAGCATGATGGTGTCTGGATGGTGTTGCTTGACATTTTGGATGATTTTGTGGCACATTACTGCCCAGGATTACATAAGAAGTTCCTTCAGTTCGTTCTGGATGGGCTTCTTTTTAGTACAAGGTGTTACTATTTGTTTTTTCTGTCCTCCAAAGGTGTTTACCATGGTGCCACCCATAGCAGTGGAGGCTGTTCAGAAGAAGAAATGTTTTCTCACCCTTACCTGCATAACCAGGTACTAATGTCCCTGTTCAGGGATTCCCTGATTGCAACCTTGGCTGTGGTCCTCCTGTTAGCTAGGGGCTCTCCATAATCTGGTAGGCACCTTGTCTTGCCTAATAGGATTGCTTTATCAGCGTAAAGCTGAGCACTCTGTCCATTATCAGGCATTCCTGTCCATGAAGAGGAAGTCTTACTTCAGGTGATTTGAGTAAGGATACACCGGGGGATCTGGTATCAAATGTTCCAGTACTTCCTGAGCCTTGTTACAGCAGTCATTTTTTTCCATTCCATTTCCATGGATAAGGATGCTAGTGCTGCTTTGAGCTCTGGGATATCTGTACTTACAAGGCCATTAAATATTTGTTTATATGTTGTTGATGTCATTCATGATGTCCTGTTACAGGACTAGATAATAGAAAGATCATTACTGGGTTAAAAGGCTTGAGCTATTCCATTGGTTATAGAAAGTGGAGCTCCCCAGAAGTAGATGTTTCACATAGACCTCATAGAGCTACAGGCATTTATTGTGAAATATAAAAGATCTGGTAAGGTAATTCAGACCAGAAGTCATCCTTTCTGATAAGGCAATTAGAGATGTGGTACATTAGCAAATAGTGTTGGATATGATATATTTGTACCCTTCTGTATAGAGAGAATATATGGTTTGTCAGGGGGGAGGCGAGAAACAGGTCATCACTCTGACAGCTGTTCATATTAAGGAGAAATAGAATTCACTAATGTATGCCATCAGTCACCACACTAGCCCTTGTACTGGTGTTGAGGAGAAAGAAATCTGATCTGGCCCTCCAAGAGGAGAACACAGCAGAGGCTGACATTTTTGTAGCATGAGAAAATATTTCCCTTCCTTTTTCAGCTTAGTTCAGCAGTGTATGGGACAGTTAATGAAAGATACCTACTCTCTTTTGTGGTAGAAGAGACAATGTACAGAGAAGAAAGTCTGAGCTCCATCTTGTTTCTGTGTGGTTGACAAAAATAAAGTGGCCTCAGGAGAATGTCTCTGTCGGTACTAGAAGCTATCATAGTACAATGTAAGGGAATCCTTCTTCATTGAATAACAACTAGCTCTATTTCAGGGCTTGTCTGGTCATTTAAAGTCAGTGATATTTTTTGTGCCTCTCACCAGGAGTTTCATTACACCACATTCTTTTTTCAAACATCTTTATTGAATTGTCACTTATGACATAGGCAAAAAAGTAGTTATGTTCTTACCATAATGTTCCATGTGTGTTGTCCATCTCATCCTTCATTATCAATTGTGGGTCAGATCCCATGTGTTAGATCCATC
The DNA here is from genome assembly GCF_019279795.1 of Protopterus annectens. Taxonomy (NCBI): domain Eukaryota; kingdom Metazoa; phylum Chordata; order Ceratodontiformes; family Protopteridae; genus Protopterus; species Protopterus annectens. Next base: position 743,278,919 of record NC_056744.1, read on the forward strand.
ACGGCCAATATTTTAGCTTGAGATCTTCAGCCAAGCTCATGGGCTTAGTTCTTTACCCAAAATGCATTCCACTGATTACCTCAGATCTTGTTTGCCCTCAGCAGTACACAGGAAGGTTTTAAATTATACAGTTATTAGATGTATAGAAATATATATATATATATATATATATATATATATATATATATATATATATATATATATATATACACACACACACACACACACACACACACACACACACACACACACACACACACTCCTGCTGCTATGAAATAAGAAATAGAGTGGAAAGGAATATTCTCTGAGGCTATACTGCCATGCTATAATCCTATGTTGTTAAGAAGTCTACCAGGAGTTTAGACAGTGGGGTGGGGGAAGGGTTGTGAGAATAAAGGACGAGATGGACAGCACACATGGAAAGTTATGGTAAGAACATAACTTCTTTATGTGATGTCAATCTCATCTTTATTCTCACTTGTGGGACCGCGTCCCAACCAACTGAACTCTTGTGTGGCTCAAGAGAGAATATTCCTCAGAACCATAGAACCAAAAATGGCTCTACTCCTGGAGGCCAAATCCACTTTGTAATGGGTAATAAAAGTATGAGAACTTGCCCGAGTAGCTGCTGCACAGATATTATCCAGTGGTAGTCTAGCCTGGAAAGCTGCAAATGTGGCCAAAGATCTAGTAGAAGGAGCCTTAGCACCAAATGGGAAGGTTTTATTTTTAGAATTGTAGATATAGGATATACATGATGAAAGCCATCTTGATAATGCAACTTTGGAAACTGAATGTCCTTTCTTTGTATTTAAGTGTGAGACAAAAAGTTGTCTGATTTTCTGAATTCCAAAGCTCTTTGCAAATAAAAATGTAATTGCCTGTGAATGTCTAGGATGTGGAGAGAATACTCTCCTTTATTTTGAAAGCTGGGAAAGAAAACTTGAAGGTCTATAGATTGATTAAGAGTATTTTCTGTCACAACTTTGGGAAGAAAGGATGGATTGGTGCATAATAACACCCTGTCTTTGTGAAAGATTAGATAGGGGGTTTTGTGGACAAAGCTTGCAACTCAGATACCCTTCTGGCAGAAGTAATTGCCACCAAGAACAGAGTTTTCCATGAGAGATACTTCATATCACATGTGGCTGAAGGCTCAAAGGGAGGAAGTGTAATATTAGATAAAATGAAAATTAAATGGTATTGGATGTTTAAAGGGAGGCTTTAGCACAACAGTGCCCTTCAAAAAGGCTTTGCAAGTCTATGTGGCATGATAGGATGGTCATTGTCTCCTATATGAAAATAAGAGATCGCAGCTAGCTGAACTTTCACTGAAGCTGATGCTGCTCCATCACTGAAGATCTCTGAGAAACTGGAGGACAAAATGAACTGGTGCTGTAAAGGGATCTATCTTCCTATAGTTTGCCCATGTAACAAACTTTTTCCATTTGCTTTTATAAAGTTCTCAAGTAGATGCTTAATGAGATAATAAAATAATATGCTTGACTGGGGAGGAAAGGGATTAGAACCTGGCAATTAGGGGAACTGCAGCAACCAAGCTGTCAAATTTAGGTTGACTAGGTTGCGATGAACCATCTCCAGTGGATGTGTCAGAAGGTCCAGAACTGAGTCCAGAATCCAGGGTTCAGCCCAGAGATGAGGCTGAAGAAAGGGAAACCACATTTGATGAGGCCAGTAGGGGGCAAAATTAGGATAATGGTTGTCTCCAGCCAACTTGCTTTCTGTAGGAGCTTTGGAATTAGAGGAATCGGGGGAAAGACATAAAGAAGTCCTGGGTGCCAGTCGTGAACAAGTCCATCCCTTGGTGACTCCCTCACTGGGGGGATCAGGATGAAGTAGTTTCTGCAGTTGGCATTGTTGGGCAATGCAAAAAGGTCACAGTAAGGCTGGCCCCATTTGCAAAATATTGTTTCCGCAACTTTCTGATTGAGGAACCACTCATGCAGCCATAGAATAGCTTTGTTCAGTTTGTCTACAATGACGTTGGATTTCCCCAGGATGTGCATTGCTATCAGAAAGCAGTTGGAAGCTATCACCCAATGCCAGACTCTGAGAGCTTCTCGACAAAGTGGGTATGATATGGTCCCCCCTTGCTTGTTGATATACCAGACTACCAACGTTGTTAGTTTGGATTGCAATTGTTCCTATGGGAAGAAAGTCGTGGAATGCCTGCAATGCTAGAAGCACCACTGTCATCCTTAGGACATTTATATGCAAGTGAACCTCGTGATCTTGCCAAGTGCCTTGACTGTCCTTCCCAGAAAATGCTCCCTCCCACCCTATCTGGGAAGTGTCCATGGTCACTGTGGCTAGAGGTTGTCGAGAAATGAAAGGACAGCCTTGAAGATCTAACTGTGAGTGGATCCACCAGTGAAGAACTTTCTTGCAGGCCTTGATTATTACCATCTTGTGATACATTGGGAGACTGGACAAATGACATCCACTGGAGTACCCTCATGTGGAGGTGAGCTAGAGGAACAAGTATGATGGAAGCAGCCATTTTCCCTAGGACCTGGAGAACTAATTTTGCAGTGGCTTTGGACTTCCTCATGAGAATTCTGATGAGACGATGAAGGTCATATATTCTGTCCTGTGAGAGACTTGCTATCTGAGTTGTAATGTCTATCTTTCCTCCTATGAATCATAATGTCAGGGATGGTTCTAGTGCAGATTTATCATAATTTATAGTAAATCCCAAAGAGAAGCATAGTTGAAGGACATAATCTCTTGATTGAAGTAACTGATGCCTATTTGAGGCAGTTATGAACCAGTCGTCCAGGTATGGAAACACACAGATTCCCTTGCATCTCAGGTGAGATGATACTACTACCATACATTTGGTGAGCACTCTGGGGGCTGTAGTGAGACCAAAGAGCAGAGCTCAAAACTGGAAGTGACTGGCTCCTAGTCTGTTGAAGTGAGTGAGGTAATTCAGGGACCATAAGGAAAATGTTTCTGAAGTGAAAAAAACACTTCCCATATCTATCCATATTCCTAGAGTCTTTATTAGGAGGATGGATAGAGGTACCCATCACAGAGAGCTCCTTTCTACTGGCCACAGCCATGACCATGGCATGAACTCCTACACCTTATGTAAGAAAACCTTTGTCTTTGGGGACAGTGATGTATTTATTTGGTCTCCTCGGAGTAGGGTCTATGGTATCTGGCGTTTCCCAACTCTTTCATGAGATTAATTCAATAAGCTCATCGAAAGGTGGAGTAACCCAAGTAGTTGATGGGTGAGACACAAAAGCATTCAGGAAGACCGACTCCTCAGCCAAAGGGGAGGAGGACTGCCAATCACCTCTCTGTTTCAATAGTTTTAGGAAGTCTCCAAAAGAGACATCTTTAGGACATGATTGTCGGGACCCTTCTGCCTCATCAAGGTTGGTGTCAGATGTGATAGACTCTTCCGGGGAGTCCAGATGCTTCCTCTTACATGTTCTCTTCTGAGTGACCTCTTCACTGGGGTACTCTGGAGAGGTTTCAGAAGAGGGGGCAGTACCCTGAGGTACATCCTGAGGCCCAGTGTCTCAACAGACCTGCGGAGAGGGCCCTTGAGAAGAGAAAGACACATCACCTGAAGAGGGAGGAAGAACTGAAAAGGATTGTGTCCCAGACTGTGAAGCAGTTAAAGCCCTCCTCATTACTTTGAAGGCAGACCCCGCCCACTCTAAAGTGGTCCCTGGATCTGACAAGCAAGTTGTCGGAGCTGAAGATCCCTCCAATGCAGAAGAGAGCAGCTCCAAAGCAGAGGTAGGAGCCAAGCTCACCCGCATCAAGTCCTCCAGAGACATAGTCAGATCCAAAGAGATCCAAGAAGTCTCAACTGACCGGATGGGGGAGTGTCAGCTCCTAAACGTCTCCTTCTCCAAAAACATGTAGATGCTCAATTCCAATGTTGGAAATGGGGAAGTTATTGGTCCTGAAGCCAACACCGACACAACCTGAATATCAGAATTTTCTGGCTCCAAATCAGTAGGATGGATTGAAGGAGGAACTACAGCTGAAGAGGGGTGGTTTGACTGAACCAATTCCTTTGGGCTTGGATCCACAAGGATTCTAGCCAAGATAGCTGTCTTTAAAAGTCTCTGTATGACCCTATCCACATCTTCATCTGATAAACTCCTGGTAGACCTAGTGGACAGTGTAGGTGATCTTGAATTAGCCAAAACTGAAGAAGGAAGCCTGGAAGGAATCTTCTCAATGGAAAGAGATCAGCTCCCATGTCTATGAACTGAAGAAGTAGATGGTGCCAGAGGAGCCTCCTGCTCTGAAATAAGTGTCTGCTGCAATAGAACCTTCTGCTTCAGCTACAATGAGGATCTTGACTTTAATAAAGGTCTCTTTGCTGGTTTGTCTCTAGTATTGGTGGGTATAGCCTCAGAGAAAGGTGTTTTTAAAAGGACTTTTAAAATCAGTTTATTCTTGCATTCTATTAAAGCCTGCTGATTAAAGTTGTGGCAAATGGAACATGACTCCTGCAGATGAAGAGCCCCCAAACAGTATACACACAAGGTGTGTGACTCACTAAGGGGCATCTTCTTACTGCACTTTTCACAATTTTGAAGCCTAATGGATTGCTTTCCTGTTTTTGAGACATAATAAAGGGAGAGTAAATATAGAACATCACACTCACTGTAAGGAAAAAATTAAGTCCTCTAACTTAAACTGACTTAAGTCGCAATCACACAGCAGAGACAAAGGCAATAGAAAAACAGTCTATTTTGCGTTTTTTGAAATTTTAGAAAATATCAGAGAAAGGAATTAACTGAAAGGTAAGGAACACCCTCTAACTAAAATGGACATCCTAAAATGTCTTCTTACATAAAGGGATGAGTAGAAAGGGAAAGTGGGTAAAGAAGTTAAGTGAAAGTGAAAAGTGAATTAAAGAATTATGCTAAGGAATCTTAAATATAAAGTATGCTGAAATATAATAGTAAAAGTTGTACTTAGCCCAGCAGTATAACTGATGAAACCTCTTTGCTGCACGGCAAATGAGATATGAAGTAAATCAGGGGACTGCACTATAGGTAAAGAACTAAGCCCATGAGCTTGGCTGAAGACCTCAAGCTGGAATATTGGCCGAGATTGATCTGATGCCTTGGATCCAATCCACAAGTGAGAATAAAGGCGAGATTGACAACATTTACACAAGAGTAATCAAACCATATTAACATGTTCACATTAACAGACATTATACATTACATACATTGTTATATATCCTATAATCAAGGCAACATTCCATAAATTATTTAACTCCTGCCTTCTCTCTTAAACCTCATTCCTCCTTCAAAACATTTTTTCTTCATGCACTGTTCCCACAATTTCCATTTTTTTCTATGTAATTTTACTGCCTAGCCTTTTCTAAAGATCCCACCTCCTGATCTTTTATCTTTGTTATAATTTTCACTAATTCAAGTCTAGCTGGTTTAAATTTTGACTTCTATTTTCTAGTAATTGCTTTTTGGCAGCCACAGGTATTAAGCTTTCCAAGGCCTTACTATGTGTAGGTAATTCAGATCCTATATCCCAAGTTAAAAAAAAATAATTTCCTTAGTTACACTGATTTGCTCACCCAGTATTTCTGACAGAGTACTCTGCATACCTCTCAACCTGGAAACATCAAAAATCTCGACAAGGCCCATGAAAAATAGGTACAAATCTGTACGCTGATTAACGTAAAATTTGCATACATAATTATTTAACCCAGCCCACTTGGATGGAATTGTGGGATACCAACTTTCAAACGCAAACGGAAGAACAGACAGCCAAAATATGGCACCAGAGTCCCCCTGCAGCCATTCCAATGTCCCATTACATGGCTATTTCACCCCATTTACCCTAAACACTAATGTGTGCATGCATACTGCTTTACTTCTGCAATGATTATTTGGATTTTACTTTTACATTTTATAGCACATTGCATAAACACTAATAGATATCTGCTAAACAAAGTAATACTGTCTCACAATTAAAATAGACTTGGCATTAAAACTTCTCCACCCTTGAAACTCACATTCCTTGAAACAGCATTGAAACCCACACCACATCCAAAGAAAATGCATCTGGCCAGAGGTGGATAAAGATTACCTTTGGTCTGTTTTCAAATCATAGTCCCCTTGCACACAAAATAAGAAACATACATGCATTCTTTGATACACCTTCCTGACTTTATTAAATTATATTCCTTGTATAATAATACAGCATACTTGTTAGACTTAAGTTAGAGCTCATTTTAAATTTGTTTGAACATTTTTCTAGTAGGCAATGAAACAAAATGCATGAACCAATAACGACAAAACTGCCCAATTCAGAACATTTCCATCATAAAAGTCTACTTGCGCACACACACACACACACATACATATATTATATACATATATATATAAATAGAATGACAGTAGTGTAAGCCATAGGCATCTTGCACAGCTTTTCTCATTTATTTTCAATTTCAGTTTTTTTTTTGGGGAGGGGGACAAAAGGCCAAAAACCAGGGGCACGTTTTAAACATTGCTTGTATAATTTTGGAAAGTTGCTAGAATAAAATGTGTTACCACCATGCATTTCACTGCCAAGCCTTGAACCCAGGATCCTGTGCACTACAGTCAGAGCAACATACCATTATACCAAATCAGCAGTTTCCTGAAAGACAAGAAGACTGCAACTTAAATGGCTGTCATTTACTGAATTCAGTTCTCACTTCTCACTACAGCTCTCAACAACTTCTTAGCACAAAAAACCTGGACAAAGCCAATAATGGGGGAACACAGCTCCAAAATAGGGACACATTTCAAATACTGATCTTATAAACTTAGAAAATTGCTAGAATAAAAGGTTTTGTGTTACCATTTATTTTCTGATGAATAAGAAGTCTGAAATTCAAATACCTGTCATTATTTACTGAATTCAATCCTTCAGTGATTTGCCATAAAAACCCTGAAAACTATACAGAACAAAAATAAAAGATATAAATTCACAAGTGGTGGTGGCTAGGGACTTCAGGCTCTTTTTATCTGTACCCAAGGTACAGGGTTTGAGCCTGACTACCTCTAGCCACCAGGTGCCTTCACCTGGGGGCATTTATACACACACACACACACACACACACACACACACACACATACACCACAGTGTTCAGATACCTCAAAATATGTGTCCACTTGCAGAGGTGCGCAAGCATCTTCCAATAACATCCATCTTATTCACAAGCATCTTCCAATAACTACATCCATCATATTCTGGGCCAAAAACGAAGTATGAGTGCAAACTGCAAAAGCATACAAGCATCCTGAGCCAAATACGAGTGAAAGCTGCAAAAGCATATGAGCGTCCTGGGCCAAATACAAGTGCAAACTGCAAAAGCTTGCAGAGTTAGTTTCCTTTTTGCTCTTCAGATCAAATGCTGGAAATGCGTGCCCTTGAGCATTCCAACAGGCTGACGTGGCTGACATCACTGCTCACGTGATGACGTCAGCTCAAAAAAATGAAAGCAAAAACTTTTAAAAAATAGCTGGGCAAAAAAGGGGAAAAATCAGAAATGAAGGGGTGCCACTCAGGAATCATGACACCCCATTATTTGGACCCCAAAATTCGGTAAAAACTGAGTAATTTGGAATGGTTGGGAGGTATGGTACTCTATAGGAAATTTTTAGTCTGCCAACTCATTACATTCCCAAGACATATGTTTCCATTTACCAGTTTCTTCTTAATCACACCTCTAACATTTGCCATCTATCTGAGAAAAAAAATCTTTGGAGTCTGTTTGGGGTATAAAAGTATCTATGCAAACACTTCCAGGAAAAATCCTAAACCTTCTACACTTTGTTGTATATTTGGGAGCCATATATGTCTTCCCACTGTTTCTTTGTGAAATGCATATCTAATCCTTCTTCCCAATCTTTTTCACCTCTTTTGATTGATTCCTAGAGTTACCATGCAATATGTTACATGCCCTATTAATTATCCCTTTTTTAAAAGCAGATTCTGTTTTAGATTCAAATAAAAACTCAACCACTGCAGGTCTTTCATTTAGGATTCCCCTATATTTTTATCTTTGTCTGTACACTATCAATCCTGATAGCAAAGACAACATCTAGCCTGCAGTCAAAATCTCTTCTTGGCCTCTTCCCATTCCATTATCTTTCCTTCTCTAATTATTTGTTCCTTGGTTCATTTGCCAGCTTCCTCCAGTAAATTCCAGCCCCATCCTGTCTGTTCTGTGTACCCTAATTGCAGTCATTCCTATCAGCAGAATTTCCTTTTCCATTACTGCTTAGTTCCTAGTGTATTTTCAGCTACTTTTTGAATATAATATTTTTCTCCCTTTTAATTTCTCCAAGTTTTTTAAGTTTCTAATACCATGACATGAATGGACCCCATTCCTAAGTCAAAGTACAATTAAAGTTCATGAAATTAATATTGTTTCAGTCTTTGATGTTAGCCAAAAGCGTGCTTTGCAGCACCCGGAATGTGCCCTGTAATTACTCCTTCTCCAATTTGTATGGAGTTACATGTACTGGTAACATATCCAAGTATGATTGTAAATTCTTTTTTATAAGACCCGTTGCCCCTACTACTACTGGAACTGTCTGAGTATACTTCTTCCACATTGCCTTCGTTTCTGCCTGCAAATTCTGGTATTTTATGAATTTGCATCTCTCTGTATGTAAGACATGCAGTCACTGGGTGTAGCAATTTCAATAATCAATGCTACGTTTCTCTTCTTTTCATGGACTACTATATCTGGTTTTCTTGCATGTATTTTTTGAACTGTCGGTAGTGGGTGATCCAATGTGATATAAACTTGTCTCATGTTTCCAATGTTTTTCAGCCACTTCAATACCATAATGTTTGCACAATCCACAATGAAACTGTCTTGCCACATTATTATGCCTTTCAGTATACAATCCTTCTGCCATTAGTATATCACAACCAGCTACAAGATGTGCGACTGTTTCCAGTTCTGTTTTAAAAAACCTACATTTGTCCATTTCTTCCACAAGTCCAATATTAACCTTTCATTTTTTTTTTGTTTTAAATTCACCTCTCTTTAACCATTCTTGCGTTCGATCTTGATCAACTTAAGGTTGGTACAATAGTTTCCTATACTTGCAGCTATATTTTATGCATTTTTCACATTTCTTGCTTTCTCAACTGATCTTTCACCTTATATTCTTTCTTTTGTTTTTTGGCACATTCAGTTGCTGCCTGATTTTTATTTACTTCTGGTTTAATTTCCATTCCCGCTTGAAGCCGATATGCTTCTGCTAAACTAAACAGGGAAGTCATCTTAGACTTTTTCTCTTCATGTTTAAGAACTTTCACTACAGTTGGGTCTTGTGAAGTAAAAGATATGTGTGCAGTCTCACAATTACAGATTAATACATGTAATCAATTTTGAGGAGCCCCAGACCTCCTTCAGAATGTGGGATACATAATATTGGTATGCACTGATTTGTATAAATCATTTGATAAGCATGAAGCCTCCTTCTCATTTTCCTGTCTAACCTGTCCAACATGTTTTGAGGCCAATCAGTCACTCCAAGGCTATAAGTTAAGACAGAAAGAACAAATTGATTTATAGCCTGGACTTTAATCCTAGATGTCAATGTTGTTTTTAGTATAAATTTAAGCCTTCTAAAATATTCCTTACTGAGTTTTATTCCAATTGTTCATGTTTTATTGTTGATCCTTCATCAATTCCCAAATAGTTATACACTCTCTCTTGCTCAAGTTCTTTAATGTCACATTCTTGTTCCAAACTGATGTTTTCTTGGTGTTGCAGCTTTTTCGCTTTAAATGTTGCTTTTGCACACTTATCAAAATCAAATGACATTCTCGTATCATCTAAAAAGGTTTTAACCACTTGCAGTTGTGCTTTCAGTTCCTCATCTGATGAACTATACAGTTTTAAATCATCCACAGAAAGAAAATGAGAGGTATTTACACTTTGTTGTTTTCTAGAAGAAAATTATAGCCATGGCCTAATGTATTAAGTAGACCTTTTAATGGGTTAAGGTCAAGACAGAATAGCAGCAGTGACAGGGAGTCACCCTGAAATATCCCCCTTTGAATGTTTATCTCTGGAAAAATAATTTGTCCTTTATCATGGCTTATCTGCATAGTGGTACGCCACTGTTTCATGGTCGCTGTAATATAATAGATCAGTGTAAGATGTATGTTATACATATTTAAGCACTCTTTTATCAATGAATGTGGGATACTGGCAAATGATTTTTTGTAGTGAATCCATGCCATACTTAGATTCTTCTCCTTTTTACAGTTCTACATTATGACTTTAACAAGTGATCCTTTGTTCCATATGACTTTCTTCTAGTATCCTTTTGTTCTATTGTCATAATTGAGTTTTCTTCTAAATGACTATAAACTCTGTCAGCGTCAATTCCAGTATATAGTTTATACCTTTTCGGAAGGCAAGTTTTTGGTCTATAATTTTTAGGATAACTTCCAGGTTCACTCTTAAAAAGGAGCATTGTTTTTCCTGTTGTTAACCAGGCTGGTGTCTCTTCAGAGTGTGCATGTAAATAGTTCTTACTTATGGCTAAATCTTCATACAAAGATGTTAACACTTTCAGCCAGAAGTTAGGTACAACATCTGGACCTGGGGTTTTCCAGTTGAAGGCTTTTCCTAACTTTGTTTCAGTCTCTATCTGGCTGTTACTTCATCTGATTTCATATATTGTACATTTGAACTTCTTATTCTCTCTTTTACTTCTTCTGTCCATTTAGCATCTTTGTCATGTTCCACAGGATCTTCATAGATATTTCAACAAAATGTATCTTATTTCCTCTTTTTTGGGTGGTCTTTCAATTACTTTTGCCTTGTTTCCCAGTTCTCTACAAAATGCTTATTTTGTACTTTTTCTTTATATGTATCTGCATATCTTCTAAGTTTTTTTCCCTGTGCTGAGATTTTAGTCTGTTGTTTGCACTAACCCATGATAAATCCTGATCTGTTCTGATACTGTCCATTACTTTTATCATATCTATCTTTCTGAATATTTTTGTTGATCTGTTCCCTCTTCTATAATATTCTAGCAGTGACACTTCTTGTCTTAATTGCTTTATAGTTTCCTCTATTCGTTACTTCCATGATGGTGTTTGATTTCTCCCCTTCCTTTCTCTTACTACCCTGTGTTCTTGTGGTAGAATTTTATCTGTTATTAATTTAGCTGCACAGTGGGCGGCCACGGTGGTGCAGTGGTTAGCATTGCCGCCTCACAGCAAGAGGTTCTCCGGTTCGATCCTCGGCTGGGGTGCCTTCTGTGCAGAGTCTGCATGTCCTCCCTGTGGTTGCGTGGGTTTCCTCCGGGTGCTCCGGTTTCCTCCCACATCCCAAAGACATGCTGCAGGTGGATTTGACACTCTAAATTGGCCCTAGGTGTGCGTGTGAGTGTGCCTTCTGTGGAAGGTTGGGCGCCGGGCTGGCAACTCGACACCGTAAAACTCCACTGCCATTCAATGTGCGGACAAGGTGCTCCGCTGTGGCGACCCCTAACCGGGAAAAGCCGAAAGAAGAAGAAGAAGTAGAAGAAGAAGATTCATTTAGCTGCACAGTAATGTATCCTGTTTACTTGTGTTATGTTGCATGGATCTCTATGGACAGTCCTAATTACTGTGTTAATCTGTTTTATCAAACTTCTAACTTTTGGGGTTTTATTGACCATCTGCGGTCAATTTCTTTAATTGATCTTAATATGTCTATCTATCTCTATTAAATCAAGCAACTCTTCTCTTAGCTCATTTACTTCTAAACCGAGGACACATTTTTTTGTTGTCCATTTCCTGCGCGCACTCTATAGAAAGTTCTATAGCATCTTCCTGTGGCACATTCTCTTCAATTACATCCTGTATCATCCATTGCTGTGTCATATGGGAATCTACTGACCTATCACTCCTTAACATTGGCTGAGTCAGGTTTGCCATAGTTTCCTGTTCCTTCCCTTGCTGTCCAGCTTCAAGTGAACATTTAGACTGATTTCCTGTGGAAGGCTCCAAAATATATTCATATGGCAACTGACCAGTTGCTTCCCGTTCCACTGGTTTCCCCTTAATTTGGATGTTCATTGCTTTATTCTGCTGTGGTGTTTTCTAAGTTAGATTTTCTACACTGAATCCTTTACCTTGTAGGTACTCCATAACCTCATTTTCTGTTTCTTTAACTTCTGCATTACTAATCATCTTTTTTACTTTCCCTCTTTGTCTTATTTTTGTATTGTAAAGTTTTCCATGTCTGGATTCCTTTGCCTGTATTTCTCTTCAAATATCTTCTTTGTTGCTCTTTTTGTATTGATTAATTTTGCTTTCACCATATTAAATCTCTTTTTCTCTCCCATGTCCATATTTCTTCTTCAGATGTCTCCTGATCTTACTGTTTCTCCTTAATTGGGGGACTCGTTCCATCATGCTGTCATGTAACCTGTGTTAGACCTTCTACACCAAATCCTTCACTTTGCAGGCACTCCATAACTTCAACTTCTTTTTTAACTTCTACTTTACTAATCTTATTTTCTACATTCTCTCTTTGTGATATGATTTTTGCATTGTGAAATTTTCCATAAATGGATGCCTTTCCCTGCCTTTCTCTTTAAATATCTTTGGGGCTGCCTTTTTTGTATTAATTTGGCTTTTGACTTTGCATAAATTTTACACCATATCAAATCTCTCTTTCTTTCCCACGTCCATATTTCTTTTTTATACCATTCAAAAATCTCTAGGTTTTGTTGTTTATATTTTCACACTTCTTCAGATGCTTCTTTTTTCAACCAGGTCAAAGTTTCTCGGTCTTCATAATATTTTTCACAACTCTGTTGTATTAATGAGCACAAATTTTTATGTGAAGCTTCTGACAGTTTTTCTTGTAGAAGTATTTTCCTTTCCTCTAATTTCTCTCAATCTGTTTGTATATCTTTTGTCTGGAAATTCTGGGTTTTTTTGCATAATAGTAACAATGTATAACTTATTTCTTATCCTCAGTAGTCCACTCTGTCACCTCTATGGCTTTTCTTTGGCCATTCAGTTTTTGTGATTTTTGTGGACTGCTACCTCCTTCTACAACAGAGAGGCCATCCTCCCCTGGGTCAGACCTGGCCCCATTTTAGGAATGTTTCCATATTTTGAGGATTATACACTGACATTTTTTCCAGTCCTGGCACCAGTGCGCCTACCAGGATTGGGCACTTTTTATCCTGGTTCTTGTGCACCCAGCTATCTTTGACCTACTTCTAATAATATTCTTTATGACTGTTTTTATTCTTTGTAAGGATCGGCATCCAAAACTCCATTCTTTGTTTATTTCTTGAATTACCCACTTGCTTCACCATCATTCCTTTCCACTTTGAATTGTAGCTTTCTCCTTGTATTATGTATAAAAGCCTTAATTGTGTAGGTCTAAAATATCCCTTCAAGTCACGTAATCTTAAACCTATCCCATTTGACTCATTCCCTCTTCCCCTCCCAAATAAAATCCTTCAGCTATATATTAATTACTATCCGCAACTTCTCCTCACGTTGATAAAAATTTGCCTGACCTGTGTATAAAACTAAAGGGACTAAGAATGTTTAACAGCTTGTATCTTGCTATCCATAGTCACAGGCAAGAGCCTCCAGTTTCTCCATTTTTAGATTATCTTTTATTTAGCCTTTACCATCCTTTTAGCCATTTTAGACATAAATGCATTATAATTATGGTTAAGAATTCAAATGGGTTTAGATGAAGTTGGATCAGATGGAATGTTACCATCTTTAATTATTACAGCCAGCACTGCTTTTTTCCAGGATGCTGGTGCCTCCCCTCCTTTTAAAATACTCTTAAACAAAACCTTCTATATCTTTATCACATTCTTCCCTCCTAAATTGCAAATTTCCACCAAAATATCATCTATTCCCAGAGACTTATAGGATCATAGAAAGTTACTAGGCTAATGGCCCTAGGGCCCTTACAACCCTAGCTAAGTCCTTACAATTATTTCCATGATCAGCACCTATTGCTCCTGTCCAAGACGGACACAGATCTAACCCCTGGGGTGAATTTAGTCACCCATCCAATCGTCCAGATTGTATTTGAAGAGGGCCAATGAGTTACTCTGTTTGACATGAAGTGGGAGTCTGTTCCAAAGGTGTGGTAACTTCTTCGAGACAAATCGATTCCTCCAGCAGGTTTTATTTATGTCACATATCAGGTTAAGGTCTTCAGAGCTTGGAACCCATGTATCATTTGACTTATGAATATGCAGCATTCCTAGTAAAGCAGGGTCAGAGGTTGCCTTGTATGCAAAACAGAGATCACATCTGAGTGGTTTGTATGAAACATAATAAAGTTGCAGTGATTTCAGATGATCCCATTGGACAGATGCTGAAGACTTTGAATTTTCCTCGTGAGGAACGTTTGTAGTTTCTCCAATTGCTGCAGGTGCTTGGAAAGGTACATACCAAAAGGTGTGTTGTACTCAATTACTGGCCTGATGAAGGAGGAGTACAGGGAGGTTATAACTTCTTGTTTTTTTCTGGAGGCAATGCCATTATTTATGAGATGAGCAATATAGAATGCCCTTCTTACCACTGTGGAGACATGGTGGTCAAAGGTAAGGTTGCTGTCAACCTGTGTGCCCAGGTCTCTCACTACTGAGTGCGTATTTAAGATCTTGCTATTGATGTGGTAGTTAGCAGCAACATTGCTTTTACTGAAAGGAATGGTAATACATTTTTTTGCTTTGAGTTTAAGGCCATGACTTTGGCACTAATCATTTCTTTGTGTAAGATCCTCTTGTAGGATATTGACATCAGTTTGAGATTATGTGACTGCTTCCAGTTAGCAGTCATCAGCAAACTTTTTCAGCCACAAACCTTTAGTTTTTCTTGCACTTCAGATAAATAGATTCCAAACAGTAGAGGTCCCAGGACTGATCCCTGTGGAACACCACTTGTTACAGGTCTGCTGTTGGAGGTGGATTCCCCTGTTTTGACTATGTGGGTTCTATCACTGAGCCAGTTAGTGACCCATCTAATGATATAAGGGTTAATGTCTAGTTGGGTGAGTTTGTCAATGATGCCTGAGTGGGGGGATAGTGTCAAATGCCTTGGCTAAGTCCAGGTAAACTTGTTGACTGTCTTGAAGAAGTCCACCAGGTTTACCAGGCATGATTTCCCTTTGACAAATCCAAACTGAGCAGGGTCAAGTGTTTGGAGATTACCTATATCTTTCTTGATAAGGTCCATGATGATTTGCTCCATGGCATTGCAAATAAGGCTAGTCAGCCTAATAGGTCTATAGTTCCTGGGGTCAGTGGAAGCACCACCTTTGTGCAAGGGAGTAATGGTGGCTGTTTTCCATTCAGCTGTGCTTAGACTATGATTGAAAAGAATACCCAGTGGTGTTGCTAATTCCTGTTGGAGCACATGTAGGACGCAGCCTGGGATGTTATCAGGTCCCATAGATGCTGTGTTTTTAGCCTTAGAGAGAGTTGTTTATGACATGTTCCTTAGAGATACAAGGTAGGGGGCAAGTGGTAGGGATATCATGGGGTACGTGTGGTGGAGACAAGGGAGTGAAGTTTTCACAGAACCTGTAAGCCAAAAAGTTAGTTATGTCCACAGGCTCAGTATATGTGGTATCATTAACTACCAGTTCGGCACAAATCTTGGCCTTTCCTTTTACGTTACAGATGTAACTATAGAATGCCTTGTGGTTGTCCTTTGTTGAAGAAGCTAATTTGGACTCATAATTTGCTTTGGAGGACTTCACAAGAAGTCTTATTTGCATGTTTAAGCTGAGGAGGGAGTGTTTCCAGTTTAGGAGGGTTCGCTCCCTCTTACTCTTAGATAGCATTCCTATTATTGTAAATCCTGTTAATGGCAGTTGTCCACCAGGCAGGTTTGCTCTTCCTTGAGGAGCTTGTTTTTGGTCCTATCAGGTACAGTCAAGTCAATGCAGTTAGACAGGTGTTTGTATAAAGCACTGATGTAGAGCTCGGCATAGTTGCCAGCTCCACCTGAGGGAGGACGTGCAGTGAAGCTATTTTTACCATCCTGTAAGAGGTTATAATCTGCTTTGGAGAAGTTTTTTAGTTTAGTTGCTGATGGGGTGGGGGGTCAGGTGTGACAGTTATTTCGAATGAGAACAATTTGTGGTCAGATCTCAACAGGGAGGACCTTACAGTGGGGGTGCTACAGTGGTCCCCGGTATTGGTAAGCACCAGATTCAGGATGTTGGCACCTCTTATGGGGGGGTGTCAACAGTCCAGGGCATTGGAGTTAACGAAGTCAAGCAACCTTTGAGCAAATGAATTTAAGAACAAGTAATTTACCCAGTAAATGGATGGGTAGGTAAAGTCACACAAATTCATGGTGTTTGGATGCATCATGATAGGCTGAAATAGATCCAAATAGGCAGAGTGGGTGTCCTGATTTATGGAGGGAGTCCTGTAGCTGGCAATGACTTGAACAGGTGTCATACCAACAGTTAATTGCACCTGAAGTGTCTCCAGGGAATCATACTGTTTAACCAATCTGGAGGTGTATTTATCTTTAATGAATATTGATACACTTCCTCCTTTAGTTTCCATACCTTCAGTTTGAGGTCTGAACATGTGGAAGAAGGTGTAACTCAGTATGGCTGGGGTGCTCTCCACAGCTTTGAACCAGGTCACCGTGACTGCAAAAATGTCTGCTTTTTCCAAGGTGAAGACAGCTTCCAGTGAGTGCAGTTTCATGTTGAGACTCCTAGTGTTTAGCAGCATAATCCTGAGGTTGTTTTAAGATGGAGTTTTTATGTTGGGATTGTAAATTGGTTATAAATCACCATTTTTATTTCATTTCTTCCTACTAACACTAATTGGTCTGTTCTTTTTTTTTTTATTTCCCCTCCCCAACAAATCACTAACTTTTCACCTTGAAGAAATCAGTGTTCTCTTTTTTTTGCTCTATTATAAACTTACCTGCATGGAAAAGTAAA